>NW_015167552.1:600976-619652 GCF_001447785.1 Gekko japonicus
ATATATGTGTGTGTGTGTGTGTATACACACACACATATATATGTATATACACACATACTAAAAAACATATAATATAAAGAAAATACAGAAAGAAAATAATTATTATATAAAACAGAAAATGCTTCTCCCCGACACCCCCTTCATTACATAAAAGACTTTTTGAAACACTGTCTGTAAAGCACAATGAAGGCAACTTTGATTGGCATACGTTTCTATTCAACATTTTACATTTAAGATTACTTCTCATTCTGCTTCTTCATTGCAATGCATTTTAAACTACTCATTCTAAATTTGTCTCTTGCTTCCATACATATAATACACACTCCATCTCTCCTCGAATTTCATAACTGATCTGTTTCTCAAGTAAGTTGTTAGTTTTGCCATCATTGCATACTCAGCCTAATCCTCTCTTAAAGCCATCTGTGCCAGTGGCCACCACTACAAATTCTGGTAGCAAATTCCATTCTTTATGCGTTATCTATGGAAGGGCTTTTTGTGTGTGTCTGACCTGAACCTACTGCCAATCAATTTAATTAGGTGAACCTGAGCTCTAATATTATGGGAAAAATTGCTTTCTCCTCTTCATACACGATTAACAATTTTATAAGCATTTATCTGGCCCTTAAGGTTTTTTGGGTTTTTTTGTTCCAGTCTTTTCTTGGATATTTCCACACGGGTTATCTGCCCCAGGTTCAATGTTGCCGAGAAGTGTTTTCCTGCTTCCCCACAGCATTGTGGTACATTCATGCACCTTTCAGGGTATCTCCAGCATTTCTCTAGTTTTTCTGAAATGCATTTTCCTGCAACGTTCTGAGAAAGGTTACGGCAAAGCCTATATGGTTGCTGCGGGAAGGAGGAGTTTGGGTTTTCCTGGTCACTCCCACACAGTGGCCATTTCCCCTGCCTCTGTCCCTACGGCAACGATTTCTTCTCCTGCCCCAGGGAGGCTTTCCGTTTTCTTAAAAATCAGCAATTGAATATCATTATATCACAGTATCATTATAATTATTTGTGCATCAGGTTCCAAGAATTCCCTACTTTTCGAAAAGCTCTATCCCCTTTTGCTGCCGCTTCAGACTAGGGTTGCCAGCCTCCAGGTGGGGCCTGGGGATCTCCCACTTTTACAGCTGATCTCCAGCTGACAGAGATCAGCTCCCCTGGAGAAAATGGCTGCTTTGAAGGGTGGACTCCACGGCACTGTGCCATGCTGAGGCCCCTCCCCTATTATTAGGAAGGGTATTGTAAACAGATCAGCCAATATCATAATGCCGCTATATAAATCAATGGTGCGACCTCATCTGGAATACTGTGTGCAGTTCTGGTCACCACACCTTAAAAAGGATATTATAGCTTTGGGAAAAGTGCAGAAAAGGGCAACTCGAATGATAAAAGGGTTGGAACACTTTCCCTATGAGGAACGGTTAAGGCGCTTAGGGCTCTTTAGCTTGGAGAAACGACGACTGAGGGGAGACATGATTGAGGTTTATAAGATTGTGCATGGGAAAGAGCAGGTAGAGAAAGAGGTACTTTTCTCCCTTTCTCACAATACAAGAACCCGTGGGCACTCCATGAAATTGCTGAGCGGTCGGGTTAGAACGGATAAAAGGAAGTACTTCTTCACCCAAAGAGTGATTAACACTTGGAATTCACTGCCACAGGAAATAGTGGCAGCTACAAGCATGGACGGCTTCAAAAGGGAATTAGATAAGCATATGGAGCAGAGGTCCATCAGTGGCTATTAGCCACAAGGTATAGATAGGGACTCTGGGGCAAGTGATGCTCTGTCATCTTGGTGCTTGGGGGGGGGGGGTCATGGGAGGGCTTCTAATGTCCTGGCCCCACTGGTGGACCTCCTGATGGCACTGGTATTTCTGGCCACTGTGGGATACAGAGTGTTGGACTGGATGGGCCTTTGGCCTGATCCAACATTGGCATCTCTTATGTTCTTATGTTCTTATGTTCTCCCCAAGCCCCGCCCTCTCCTGGCTCCACCCTCAAAGTCTCCAGGTATTTTCCAACCCAGACCTGGAAACCCAACTTCAGACTTTTTCTTTTAATGAAAGCTGGGGGTTCAGAGAACCTGGTACACAGATTGCTATATTGCGCTGGTGGTGAAGGTTGGGTGGAAGATGCTTCCAGGGGACTGAGGATGGGAAATTACAGGGAAATCTGCCGTGTGGAAGCCCCAATGCCGTTCTGCTGTAACGGCAGCCACAGCAGCAAGGAGGAAACGATATAAGTCCATTCCCATGTGGGAAAAACACCCTTGCTGAGGAAGACACCCCACTCCATTCATCATTTCAGTTGCCCCTTTCCAGCTCTCGCAGATCTCTTTGGAGACAGGGCAAACAGAAGTGTACGCAGTATATTCTAATGGCTGTTCCCTCGATTTACATAAAGGAAGTGTCATTCCAGATCATGATGGGGAAAATTATAGACTGTAGATAGGGCTGCCAAATCGGGCCGGGGGGCGGGGAAACCCCCACTTTGGAGGCCCGATTTCCGCCACAGCAGGATACGGCCCCGGGGGCATCCCACCCCCCAGGTGATGATACCGGGCATGCTGGGGGTGGGGCCACAGCCATTTGAGGGGAAAACTCTGTGTTTTCCCCTCAAATGGCTGTGGCCCCGCCCCAGCGTGCCCGGCGTCATGACGTCACTTCCCTGTGACGTGCATGTGGCGTGCACACTTCGCACGCGCGCGCACACGCCGGGAGCCGGGCTGGAGTCCCCTGCCACAAGGGTAAGTGCCATTTGGCAACCCTAACTGTAGAATTGTAGTTAACACTGCGATTATTTTGAAGGATGCGGCTTTGATGACCTGAGAAAATGCAGAACGAAGTTGAAGAGCAGTGGCACAGCTTTAATCACAGCCCACAGCCTCATCGGGTCTGAAATACGAAGAAGGACCTCGCCTGAAGTGCTTCTGGTGCATCTGCATGGGGGCTGCATCATGACAAAGCCATCTGAAGGAGAAAGCCCCCCTCCCCCCCAGTCTGGGTGGCTCCAGCCATGCTGTTAATTGCTTGAGGAAGCCGGGGGTGAACCATTTAGGGAGCTCCTTCACACAAACAGCTTTCCACGCAGCACACTTATAGGGGTACCTGTTTGTGCAACTGAGGCCTCAGTGTTTAAGGCAGGCTGCAATAAATGCTACAGCACGGCTGCCACACTATTGTGTGGCTACATTATCAACTTACTTGCAAGTAAACAGTGTTGCACTTACCTGTTACTGTTGTTCACTGAGTGGCCACCTGCGCAGTCACACAGGGGTACCGTGCCTGTGCAGGCCTGCCATAGGAGATGCAGAAGGCTCTAGAAGTGGTAAGGCACTCCCCCCTCCACAATGTGGTAAGGCACTCCCCCCTCCACAACTGGTTCACCTCCCTTTTTGGCATGAAAGGAGGGGGGAGAGGAGCACTCTTCCCTCAGTTCCTCAAGGCCGCCACTGGAGAGAGTAATAAGAGAGTTCAACAGAGCTCACCGGCCAGAAGGAGGGATGAGTAACTGCACAGGTGACCGCTCAATGAACAACAGTTACAGGCAGGGCTATTTTGGAGCAGGAACACACAGGAACGGAGTTCCGGCTGGCTCCCAAGTTGGCCACGCCCAGCAGGAACTCATTAGCATAATAGGTCACACCCAACAGCAGAAATCCATTAGGATTGGGTACATTAGGGGTGTGTGGCCTAACATGCAAAGGAGTTCCTGCTACAAAAAAGCCCTGGGTTTTGACAACAAACAAGGTAAACAGAATAACAAGCAAAAGGTGGGTGTGGCTGGATAACCACACTTCTGGTAACATGGGGGTGCGGCCTAATGTGGTAATGAGCTGTGCTGTCATGGGTGTGGACTAATATGCTAATGAGTTTCTGCTGTTGGGTGTGGCCTATTATGCTAATGTGTTCCTGCTGGGCTTTTTCTACAAAAAGAGCCCTGGGTAACTTACAGGTAAATGCAACATTGTTTTCGTCACCATGGTGCCTGTGCAGTTCTACCTGGGAGAGTAGCGAGTTGACTCCATGGATAAGGATAGAGGGATGAATACACCATGTAGCACCACTGTTATGTCTGGACATGTGCAATCTTCCACTCAAGCTTAACTGCTGCGGGTGCTAGTAGCCAGCATAAGGAGGCACGCCTGGACTTGTCTGGAAGGCCACCTAGATGGAGAGTGGGGAGGCATGTCTGGGCTTCTCTGGGCAGGCCACCTAGTTGGAGGTTGAAGCCCCAGAACAAAGGCAGGCAGGATCCTGCAACCAATCGATCCAGGCCAACTTGTAACACTGACGAATGGCGGAAACGATCTATCAGGAAATGGACTGTGTTGTAAAATTATGTCCCTTCCCAGGATCAGTGAAGGAAACAACCAAGTTTGCACTATTGTGAAATGCTCTTGTTCTATTAAGATAAAAAAGTAATGCTTGAACATCTAGGGGATGAAGAGAAAATTCCCTTGAGTGCACAGGATGAGGAAAGAAAACTGGACCAGATATATCCTGGAGTCACAACTTTGGCTAAAAGCTTAAGACAAGTCCAAAGAACCACCCTGGAGTAAAAAAATCTTAAGAAATAGGGAATCACACCTAAATGCTTGTAGTTCACCAATCTGACAAACAGATATTATATGCACAAGAAAAATGAACATTGTAGTAAGGAGGCCTAAATGGCATGTAGCTAACTGTTCAAAAGGTACAGACACAATTGGCACAGAAGAAGAGAGAGGTTCTATTGAGGACTCAGTGGTCTGTAGTCATACCCTTCTAAGTGAGGTGGACATTTCCCAACTCAAATGGGAGGGGAGAAGACTGCAGGTAGCTGTCAAAAGGCCTGTTTGGGGGCCTGTATAGAGATGAGAGAAGGGACTCTGGCCTTGCCTTGTGAGTTCTATCTCTTCCTGTTTTTAGGTAGAGATTGAGAGTATGAAGGATGCGGAGGCCTGTATATGGACTGATGTTGTAGGAACTGATAATCTCTCCCTCTGTAAGAATGGTAAGGACTACAGTAAGGCCTACCTCTCTGGGAAGGCAGCTGGGTGGGAATAATACCTAGCCTCTTGGCGGTAAACTTATTCTAATTCTTTCTAGGGCTTCCTCTGTTTTAGAGCTAAAGAGGTCTGTTCCATCAAAAGAAAGGTCCTCCACTTTTGCACATGCTTTGGTGGTGATGTGAAACGTAACCATGAATAATGCCTATGGGCAACAGCAGTACCCAGAGGTTATGAGCAGCACCATCTACAGTGTGGCAGAGGAAATCTGCTGCCTAGAAAGTTTGGTAGCTTCAAGCTGCAGCAGCTTAGCAAGCCTACGATTTTCTTCACGTATGAGGTCTAAATAAAGGTCAATCTTTTCCCAGAGGAAACACTGATAACATGCTGGAATGGCCTGATAATCTTGAAGGCCAAAGCCAAGGAAGCATTGACCTTCCCTGCCTACAACATCTAACTTTCAGCCTTCCTTATCAAGGGGTGCTGAATGATGCCCTTATTTCTCCCTTGGACGGAATCTATAATTAGGGAGCCAGCTGTAGCACGGTTAAGCAGGAAAGCGAAACCTTCTTGCTTTGTTTGGTAAAGGTTCTCGATCCTTCTGGCAGACAGTGGAATCAAAGCAGGATTTAGCCATGGACCCATAGTGATTTCTACCAGTCCATCCATAATAGGTAAAGTTCCTTGATCCATAGATCTGGTGTGCACGACCTGGAATAGTGAGTGGGTCAGTGGGAGGTAAGGGAGTACAGGAAACCTTGATTTCAAGGGATCAAGCCACACACAGTAGTCGCTCTGCATGGAGTCAAAACTCCTCACTAGGAGAGATTGAAGCAGGGTCTGTCATAGTGTCCCCCAGTGACGGATATGAAGCCCAGTCTGGTTCTAAGTCAACAAAGGGAGATTGATTATAGTCAAGGTCATCAGCATGGAAAACATCTTAATGAACCTCTGAAGAGGGTGGAAGGTTTGGACCTTTCCCCAAAGAGGGAGATGGAGACAAATGCTCAGATCTGAAGTTTCTGGGTCCATAAGGATCAGTATCATGAGTATCTTGTGGGGCCCACTGGCCATAATCAGCAAAGGAATCTTTATTTATTTATTATTTGTATTTATACCCCACCCTCCCTGGTATGGCCATTCACATGCCTTGTAATTAGAATCAGAACACCAGGAAGGTATAATCAGTAAGCGTGATTCCAACCTATTCCCATATTCTATGGAAGGACACCTTTGGGCTGGGAGCTGAAGTACTGGGGGTGCTCTGATGGCTGTGGATCAAAAGGGCTCCATTTAGCTGAATGGACAAAAGCCCTGTGAATTCCAGAAACACAGCCAGGGTTTTCCAGAATTTGCTTGACAATTGTTGAGTATTCAATTGAACTATATTCAATTCTCAGTCTACACTATGGGACACATTCTCTCCCCAAAAAACAATATACCATTCTAGTTACCGTAATTTGAACGGCAACTTCCTTTAGTGGAACCATGTGGAAAATCTACTCTTGAACAAAATACATCTCCTAAGATTCGGCGGCGGGCGGCGGTGACTGAGTTTATCTTCTGGCCATGGCGAGCTCCTTGGCTTGCTAAACATAAGCATCTGAGTACACCACTGAAAAACTCTACGACCCAATATTATACAACCGTGCTAAGATCTGGCAGATGGCAAAAATGAAAGCAGAACCTCTGTTCATCATCAAGCACAATTTGATACTGCGTAACATATTTTAACCATGTCAAAGTGTATCGTATTATGCATTTTAACCTGTAAAACCTAATGCGATACACAACTCCAGAAAAAGGAAACCCATCCCTGATGACGTTCTCTAAAGGGAACAATAGAGATTTTCTGCATACCAATAAGTAGATGAATACAATGAATATGCTAAGCAGTTTCATGAACTCCCTCATCTTTGGAGATTTACTCTAATTGTTCCTCTTTGTTTCTGTTTACCACTGGCTGTATATGTAAAGGTGCTTCCTTAAATTCTCTCCTTTGAAGGTTTATCACCACCAAAAAGAAGTCTTTTGGGGCATTATTAATTTTGGACACTCATAATATGGGTGGGGAGAAATAGTTACTATGTCTAAAACAGAAAAGTAATCCATGCAAAGGCACAACTAAGACATCAAAATGCAGAGCTTTTTCAATTGAAAAAATATATAACTTTTGCCTGGAAGACAAATTCAAATTCATGATACCTGCGGCGAATTAACTCCATGCTCAAATACATTTTACGTAGTTTAAAAAAATAATAATCTGTGCTTTCCTTTAAAGAGCAAATAAATACAAAAATCCAAAAGTGGAAGAAATTTCTGCATTGATATCTTATCTATGCAATCTGCTGGATACGCCTAGTGAACGAGATATCTCTCCTTATATATAATTGAGCAAGAACATTCTATATGAACATTCTAAATTTGGCCCCTTTAGTGTTAGGCCGGAAAAACTGCCACTCAGAAGACACTGGCTGGGTTGACTGGCTGCTTTGTGCAGTCCCGCCCAGCATTCCAAGGTCTTTTGCATATGGAAGCTGATTGGACTTCACTGCATTCCACACCTCAAACTCACCCCCCTCCCCGCAAGGCAGTTGGAATGTCAGTTGCATATGGAACCTTCAAGGTCTTTTGCATATGGAAGCTGATTGGACTTCACTCCGTTCCACACCTCATACCCCCCACCCCCCGCAAGGCAGTTGGAATGTCTGGTGGTGTGTAGGTCCCAGGATCATGTTTTAAAAGCTGCCTGGGGGATTATGGACCATTCACACACTTTCAACCTTAACATACCTCATAGGGGGAGAGGAGAATGATGACAGCTGCTTTCCCTGGGGAACTATTGTTGCCAATCTTGGCCCAGCACCCATCAAACCATTCTCTTCAACCCCCTGCTGTGCAGCTGACTTTCCCCTAGGGTTGCCAATCTCCAGGTGGGACCTGGAGATCTCCCACTGCTACAATTGATCTCCAGATGACAGAGATCAGTTTCCCCTGGAGAAAATGGCTGCTTTGGAGGGTAGACCCTATGACATTATACCTGCTGAGTCCTTCCGCCCCCCCCCCAATGCTGCCCTCTACAGAATCCACCCCCCAAAACTCCAGGTATTTCCCTCCTTATAGCTGGCAACCCTACTTTCCCCTCAGTGCCTGATGGTAGGCAACTTAGTTTGGTCCAGTCACCTACTTTGGCCTTTGGGAGAAAACATATTGGGGCCAATCCTGATAGGGTTGCCAACTCCCAATGGGAAATTCCTGGAGATTTGAGGGATGGAGCCTGAAGAGGGTGAGGTTTGAGGAGGGGTGGGACCTCAGACAGGTACAATGCCATAGACTCCACCCTCCAAACCACTCAGTCCCTCATGGGGAACCATTGTTGCCAATCTCCAGGTGAGGGCTGGAGAACACTCAAAATTACCATTGCTCTGCAGAAGGGAGAGCGGAAGTCAGCTGAAGTCAAAGGGGCAGATAATGGTAGGTTGATGGTTACCTGCAAAGGAGATGGGGTTGCCAACTCCAGGCTGGCAAATTCCTGGGGATTTGAGGGGTGGAGCCTGGAGAGGGTGGGGTTTGCGGAGGGGTGGGACATCAGACAGGTAGAATGCCATAGACTCCACCCTCCAAACCAGCCATTTCGTCCTGGGTAACAATTGTTACCAATTTCCAGGTGAGGGCTACAGATCACTCAAAATTACAACTGCTCTTCAGGGACCAGAGATCAGTTCCTCTGGAGAAAACAGTGGACTCTGTCATTATACCCTGCTGAGGTCACCACAGCAAAATGACACTGTTTGCCCAAAGCCAGAGCACTCCCCCAGAGCCTCTTTCTAGATCCCGTTGTATTTATTTCCACAACGGGCTTTACTGCTAGTTATTGTAATAATTCTCTTCAAATTTCTTTCCCCTATTCTGGGTTCAGAATTCATGACATCATCTCAAAATTCCATCCTCACAACTACTAGTGAGTACAAGAGAAAAACAGAGGTGCATGCTAAGAGGAATCAACATCCCCTTCAGAGAAAAAAAAATGCATTAAAATATCCATAAAGAATAGTATTAGGTTTTTCTGAATAATTGTGACAGAAAGCATGCTTTGCTTCTGCATGGTTGGTATACTTTTAAGATGAGAAATACACTGCACTATCTACCATGTGGACAACAGAGGGGGAAATCACCATAATGTATCCCATGAGAAGAAATTCCATATTCCAGTCTTCAAGGACCCCCAAAGTGGCTTACGGAATGGCCTACTAAAGATACAATGTAATCACAACAACTGTCAACACCCGAATCTAAAAAAGTTTAAACATTCAATGTATGACAAGTTGGAAGACTAAAACCAAACAACGTACAGAAGGTAAGGACAGGGGAGCAGATCAGTTAAAATTAAAAGACACTGTAAACATTTTGTGAAAGTTCAGTAGGTTAGTGCAGACAATGCCGAACAAGCCTCGTGGGGTAGAGTGCTGGACTGCAGGGCTATTTTTGGGCAGGAACACACAGGAACGGAGTTCCGGCTGGCTCCCAAGTTGGCCACACCCAGCAGGAACTCATTAGAATAACAGGCCACATCCAGCAGTAGAAACTCATTAGGATTGGCTACATTAGGGGTGTGTGGCCTAACATGCAAAGGAGTTCCTGCAACAAGAAAAGCCCTGGGTTTTGACAACAAACAAGGTAAACAGAATAAGAAGCAAAAGGTGGGTGTGGCTGGATGACCACACTTCTGGTAACATGGGAATGCGGCCAAATATGCTAATAAGTGGTGCAGTCAGGGGTGTGGCCTAATATGCTAATGGGTTTTACTGCTGGGTGTGGCCTATTATGCTAATGAGTTCCTGCTGGACTTTTTCTACAAAAAAAAGCCCTGCTGCACAGTATTGGGCCCACAACCAAGAAAGGTCTATCTCATGTCACAACCCACAGAATTTCTGATGGTGGTGGAATAGGATCTCTCCAGCTGATCTCAGTGTAAAGACACACTCATGATGGAGAAGGCACCACACTGAGGTACCCAAATCCCAAATTCTTTAGGGCTTTTAGGTCAACACTCTGGGCCTAGGGAAAAAAAATGGCAGGCAATGAAACTGTAGCAGAACAGGTGTACTATGCTCAAATTTGCCAGCCCATTAACAACCAGGCAGACATTTTTAGGCTATTTGACGTCTCCATGGACTGTTCAAAAGTGGCACCATTCTGCAGTATAGACCAGTCTGGAAGTCACCAGCATATCAGTAATGTGGCTAGGTCAGAATTCATCAGGAAGCAACTCTTATCAGCCTAAACTAGTAAAAGAAAATCACTCTTGGCTGTAGCCCAAGGGTCCCAAACACATAGCTTGCAGACATTAGGGCGCCCACAGATACTTTTTCTTGCACCCGCCGAACATTTGCGGGAAGTGGGTGAGTCCCAGTGCAGCTTGTTCTGACAAGAAAAAAAATTGCTTCAGCAGCAGCAGGGCAACTCTGCACAACAATCAGGGACACATTCCCCCATTCATTTCCTGAAGTAAACTATCTACCCAAGGTGACAAAAGATGTTCCAAGGCCAAAACCATGGTAGAATCTAGACTAGTATGGATGTAGATAACCTTTATAATCCAAGAAATCCTGGAGCTGGGAAGTCATTTAATTATCTGGTCCCATTGCCCGAGTATGGGAAGGCAGGTCTGAAGTAGTTAAAATCCCAGAGCAGTCCTCCTTGGCTGTGTTTCCCGAAGTGCCACTTGCCATACTGTTGGAGGTAAGCAGAGGCACCCCTCTGATAGAGAACTTCTAGAATTCATACGAATTAAGCTGTTACTCTTCTCTAAAGAGGGGGCTTTCACTCCTCCCTCAGTGTGACCCGAAAGAGCTGAAACTACCTTTGTTAAAATAAAAGTAACTGTGGCACTGGAACTTGGGCAGTAGAGCATGGCTGGAACATGCGCGCGAATGCAGACACACACACACACGGCCTTTCAACATCGTCTTTACTAGAGGCTTCGGATCTGCGGACAAGTACGGTTTCAGCAAATCCAAAGCTTGTTTTGAAGCAATACCAAATTATAGATGACTATGAGGTCTCTTTTCTCGTAGTCCATCACAACAGAACAAGCAGGACAGTCAGAGTGACACTACAGTGAACTATACCTGTTTTGCATCATCTCGGCCATGAGCTTCAAGATGGGAGTCGTACAGGCCGGTTCACGGTACCACAGCTCAACAGCTGTCTGAAGAACAGGAAGATATGACGGGTATCTTTTCGTAGTGGAAGTTAAAGAAGTTCAAAATAAAGATAAATGTCATGTATGGCTTGCTTTTAAGACTAAAGCTACAAATAGCGTCTCGAGCCCTGTTCTTTAGTTGCTATAAAGTGTAAATTGTCACTGAAGTGGAGCCAAACTGTTTTTACAGAGATTAATTATGTTCCAGTAATCCTGTTCTATAAAGCTCTGCCATCACTGGACAGTCTAAAACAGGGGTCCTCAGCATGGTGCCCGGGAGTGCTCTGGCACCCATCAAGTATTTTTAGAAAGTGGGTCTAGCCTGATGGGACTCTTTCTCAGCAGGGCTTCCGACTGGCCCCTGGAGGTCTGATTAGCTCTGCAGATTTTGAAATAACACTGTTTTTGGCAGCGGCTGCCATCACAGGGCTCATTTTGTTGTCTCTTACTACTCATACCCAGTGTATTTTAAAAATTATTCCATTTGTCCCCTGCACTGGGGCTTCCTCTATAAGTGTATGTCTGTGGCGGGCTCTGCCTCCTGGGGTGGCCATTTTGTGGTTGTCCCTGCATTCCATGGAGGCCATTTTGTGGTTGCGTCCACCAGCCTATGTCAGAAGACCAGAGGTGGCCAAAGGCTCCCGGTTAAAAATCTCAATGGTAAGACAATGTATGAAAAGCCTAAGTACCAAAACAGCAGCAGTGGTTATGAATGCGTAAAGATAAGCAACATCGGTCAGCAAAACATCTATAGCTGCAAAACAAGGAATCTAAAAGCAAAAAACAAACAAAAAACCTCAACAACTCCATCATTACTTTTCAGAATTCCTACGAATTACTTTTCAGAATTCCTAGTTATCCTTAATGGAAAACACAAAGCAAGAAATCAAAAGCTTTTGATAGTCATTGTGGTTATACCTAATCAATACACATTAAAGGGAAAAAGAAAGGGAGAAAGTTTCCCCGTTAAGGACCTGGGAACCCTACTATTAGATATCATGGCACAAAATCTAGGTCCCATCTGAGACGTTAAAGGGGACTGAGAAGTCAAAGGTTTTTGAAACTTTTTCATCATAATGTGGGTCTATTCATGGCCACAGAAGGAAGTTCACAGATACGTATACAGCTTTCGCCCCTCTGATAATTTTGAGATTTTGGCCTTTACAGAAATGTGCAGCCCCACCCTGGCGGGCAAGGACAGATCTCTCCCACACTGTTCCCATTTCTGATCATTCCTTTAGCATAACCTAGAGGAATTACTCAAAGATGCTTGGCTTCCTCAAATAGGTTAGAAAGGGTATCACTAAGGAATTATTATTTTTTTTTTAGTACCCGTAGGTACACTTTTATTATTATAGACTAACAAACATACATACAACACATCACTAACAAACATACATACAACCAGGGCTATTTTTGGGCAGGAACGCACAGGAACGGAGTTCCGGCTGGCTCCCAAGTTGGCCACGCCCAGCAGGAACTCATTAGCATAATAGGCCAACAACAGAAACTCATTAGGATTGGCTACAATTAGGGGTGTGTGGCCTAACATGCAAAGGAGTTCCTGCTCCAAAAAAAAGCCCTGGGTTTTGACAACAAACAAGGTAAACAGAATAACAAGCAAAAGGTGGGTGTGGCTGGATGACCACACTTCTGGTAACATGGGGGTGCGGCCTAATGTGCTAATGAGCTGTGCTGTCAGGGGTGTGGCCTAATATGCTAATGAGTTCCTGCTGTTGGGTGTGGCCTATTATGCTAATGAGTTTCTGCTGGGCTTTTTCTACAAAAAGAGCCCTGCATGATACAACACATCACCAACACCCATTTACAAACAAAAAACATACAATGAGATCAGTATATTTTCTTCTAACTCTATTGCCATATTAATATCATACATATACAGAATACAGAATAAAGACCAGAAAACAATTGTGCACTGGAGGTTTCATTTGTATTTTTGCCCAGTGGTTAAACTTTGAAACAATTGTTTTCTGGTCTTTATTCCATATTCTGTATATGTATGATTGTATATATGTTTACATATTAGCCAACATGTTCTATTTGTATTAGACCTCTGAGGAAGGCCCTGTGAAGGCCGAAACGCGTTAGGTCTATTTTATCAGCCTTTGTATTTTGGTATTTTTATATTTGTATATGAGGTATGAATGGGCCCTTATTTGTTATTTTAATTTGTGTTCAATAAATATATGTATATTTTTGTATGTTTCATAATTAGATTTTTAGAGTTGGCCCTCTTCTATTCTTAACTAACCTTGTTAGGTTCTGAATTCTAGGTTTTAGGTTCAGTTTTTTCCCCTTTTTTGTCCTTACTGTTTTTATGTTCATCGCCTTGAGGACTCTGGGTGGAAAGGCGGCATAAAAATGCTTTAAATAATAAATAACGAGTATCGGGAAGACAGTCTTGGGAGTGAAATTCTTGTCTGATTTCCTGAAATAGTGGTTCTCAACCAGTTTTATGTGTACCACCAGCAGAATGCGGAAGCAGTCTAGGTGGGATGCAGGGTTTTTGTAACTATTACTAAGAATTCACTCTCCTTCAATCCCTGTGTCCATCTGCAAGTGCAATGGACTATCTTCTGCTGACCTGAATTTCCACAGATTATCCACCTGTGTCCTTCTGGCATGCGCGTAGCCACCTTGGATACTTCATGTTTCTAGTAATCCCTTGTTCGCCCTTCCCACTAGCCAGTGGCTTTGATGCACCGCTTCCTGCTGACTCAAACTGCTAGGGATTACTCATTGTGCTTCTGTAATTTTTTTTAATGTCCTTAAAACTGTCTGTAAATGATTACTATCATAACAGAACATCTGTGAACATATCAATGTCCTTTCTGGGGAAAGCGGGCTTTCTGTTTCTAACATGGTGGGACCCAGGTTCTTTGACAGAGTGATTGGTGAGATGCAAGGTATGAAACTGCCCTAAAACACTGATTCAAAGGGATGCCCCATCAGAGCTTTCAAGATATCAAATCTGTCCATCCGGGCAGGCAGCCTCTGCCAAGTCGACACATTTTTAAGGAATTAAGAACCTCAAAGGTTAAATGGATACAAATTGGGGGGCCCAATGTTAAAATCAATAAATATACAACATAAATATTACAAATGATCAAAAATGCATGTATTTATTATAAATTAGTTTAAAAACAATTACAGGCCCAAATAGAGCCTCTATAAGAATTTCAAATTGTACACACAATCGGGACCTCTGCCAAGTCGACACATTTTAAAGGAATTAAGAACCTGAAAGGTTAAATGGATACAAATTAGGGGGCCCAATGTTAAAATCAATAAATATACAACATAAATATTACAAACGATCAAAAATGCATGTATTTATTATAAATTAGTTTAAAAACAATTATAGGCCCAAATAGAGCCTCTATAAGAATTTCAAATTGTATGTACAATCGGGACCTTATGCAACTGGCCTTCAGGCAACTGGCCTTCTTCAGTGGTCAAGCAGAAATGTTTCACATCGGCTCAATTATTGAAATACTAATATTAATCAATATAGGACCAAGTGAAAATTATGCTGAAAAGGAAGGAAAAAGAAGAAAAATGCATTATCAATTTACATATAATATCTAATGGTAAAATTATGAACATGGGAATGTGTTGAAAAATTGTATGATGTGAATTACTTCTGATAAATATCAGTTAATTCTAGGCAAAGATGTACTATATAGATCTCATATGACATTGCCTTGTGTCCAAATCAGGTACATATAACCAAAATGGTATTTCAACTGTGTTCCTGACAAAGTATTTAAAATAACCTAATATTAATAAGATTGAACATTTAAAAAACCCAGTGTTCCACTCCCCAGTGACAGGAGTGTACCATTCCCCAGTCGGACTCGACTGTGCGACTGAACAACAACAACAAAAAAGGTCCTAATAAGGGCCTAATTGTGCATATTGTATGATTTGAAATTCTTATTGAGGCTACATTTGGGCCTACAATTGTTTAAAAACTAATTTCTAATAAATACACGTATTTTTGATCACTTGTAATATTTATGTTGCATATTTATGATTTTAACATTGGGACCCATAATTTGTATCCATTTAACCTTTCAGGCTCTTCATTCCCTTTTTTTGGGGGGGGGGGTTTACGTTTTTGTTCCTTCTTTCCCATATTTTTAAGGAACCTACAGGTTCCCAGGGTGTGAGGAAATAGACCCCTCATCTGTATTCAATGCTGTTCTTGTGTTGGAACCAAGCCGCATTTGCAACCATTCCTGCAACATGTCTAGGATCCCTTGACTATCCTTACTCTACAAGGCCTTACCCTTTGTTTTGACTCCAAATCAAGTCTGCACCAATCACCTAATGATGAGGCCTCTGTTCATTAAACCACATGCACATCACACATCCGCTCCCTTACTCTCATCCAAATTTTCAGACAGTATTCTTCAAAGGAGTACTGCCTTTGTTTATAAATTCATCAAGAAGCGACATCATACTTCTGTATCTTGCAAAGCATTTGACTACCAGATTGAATGTGAGACAGGTTTCTGGAAACCATAAATAGAATAGGTTTCTTATCAGAGAAACTAAACTGAGAGGTGTTTTTTTTTTGGGGGGGGTGTTGAGAAAACATAAGGGTTGGATTCAGACTAGATTTTCCAACAGCACACTGGAACTTTCCTGCCTTCCACCTCCTACTTCAGCCCACTGATTTCCATGAGGAGGAAGAGGAGATTGGATTTATACCCCACTCTTCACTTGGAGTCTCAGAGCAGCATTCCGCAGTCAGACTTGACTGTGCGACTGAACAACAACAACAAAAAAGGTCCTAATAAGGGCCTAATTGTGCATATTGTATGATTTGAAATTCTTATTGAGGCTACATTTGGGCCTACAATTGTTTAAAAACTAATTTCTAATAAATACACGTATTTTTGATCACTTGTAATATTTATGTTGCATATTTATGATTTTAACATTGGGACCCATAATTTGTATCCATTTAACCTTTCAGGCTCTTCATTCCCTTTTTTTGGGGGGGGGGGGTTTAGGTTTTTTTTCCTTTTTTCCCAAGTGAACAAAGCTAACTCGACCCTGTAACATGCTCCACAAACATTCATTATTTTGAAATTATTATCAAAATCACTTGATTCCTAAGAAATCTCCATAAATGGGATTGCACTCTGATTTTGTGCTCAGTGGCTCATTTACACCGAGACACTGCCAGGCACAACCTGAAAACCCTATTTCTGAATACATCAGCCAAATCAACTTTCTGAAATGTAAAATCTGAATCATTGACAGCTTGACATACCAATATTTAAAGAAGAATGAATGACTTTCATATTCATGAAATGTTTAGTACCATATCCTTGTTCACCTTTCCTTAGGTAGAATATGCAAAGAAAAGCCTATACCTTACAACCAGAAATATCTTTAAAATATTTGGAGATTTTAATATAGCCTTATGAGAGATCAAATAACAACTTTGTAACAGGTTTTTTTTATTATTACACATATTTGCTCTTCATCCCCTGCCCAGAGGGAAAAACTATAAATCTTTTCTCAACTGAATGAACACCATTTATCATATTCATTTTCTTGTCAATACAATTATGAAAAGCCTTTGGCCTTTTTCCAAGGAGTCTGATTTGTTACGAAAACCCAATTAGTATAAGCAAGCCTGCTACAAACAATCCTGTTTTGCAGGATAACATTACTATTCTGCCTACTTGGCTATTTGCAGCCCAAAACATTACTGTTAGAATATATAAAATATAATGATTCCCAGGTCAAAGACCAAATCAAAGATATTATGAATTCTGCTCATCTTTGCCATCTAGTGGACAGAAATTACATTCAGAACTGTTTCTTCAAATAGGAAAAGACAGCCTGGGAGTGTTATCCCAAGAGATCCTAAGAAAACGTTTTGTCTGGCATCACTTGTCATCTAAAGTTTTAAAAAGGAAGTGGGCCATTTCAAAAGCTGCATATAATTCTTGCAGAATCTGCTAATCACTACTGGATCCTTAGAGTTTTCCTTTTATTCTACTTGCTGTTAAATTATTTGCACATTTTAATCTGCCTTAGTTTACATTTGTATACAGCTTTGGGCGTTATTTTTAAAGTAAAAAAGGCAGTGTGTACAATTAATTAATAAAATAAATTTTAGTCAACGTGCAATTTTTAAAAATCTAATCAACAAAATAAGGCAAAAGCCAAAAAACAACAACAAACAAACCCAAGAGACACTGTAAAAAAACTGCTTATTGTTTGCAACTGAAATGCCTTCAGAAGCCTAAAGCCCAGTGTCTAAGGGGATTTCAAGCAAGTCTAAATCCTCCCTGGGCAGAACAGTTCACAGAACCAGACACTAGTTCTATTCCTTGAAATGGTAAACTTTAGATACTTCCAATTTGCATCTCAGGCGTTCCTTAATACAAACTCTGTCAATTTCAGGAAGGTGGATAGCTTGAAAGAATCTGGGCAGGCATGTAGTTTACTCTCGAGAACCATACACTGAGCTAAAAATTTCAGACCCAAATCACAAGTGATTCTCCAACATTTGAACAGAAAGCTAGCTGTCTTTCTAGTAAAAGTGTAATAGAGAATTCATATACTGGGGATTTTGCAAGCCTAAAGCAATGAGAGATTTCACAGCACAGAACAACACTGAGATATGCTTAGATACATAGATGATTTTACAATTATCCGCTAAGCGCAGAGAGAGAACTAAAAGCTCTAATATACATTTTAACCAAGAGAGATACATCATGTTCTAAACTGGTGGGATGTAGATTCATTTTGCAGAGGCATCGTGAGCTCACAGGGCAACGGAAGAATATTTAGGGAGTGGTACCAAAAGCAAAACCCAAACATGACCTCTTTGTGGTCTTTCTCCAAATGTTGCCCTCCCAGTTAATGGCACAAGACTGCAACTGTACTGTAATTTTAGCTGATTACACATTAGTTCATTTAGCTTTGTTTCCTCTTCCCTACTGTGCCACACTATTAAACTAATGCAAGGGACCTGGTATCCCTCTGTGCACAGAGCTAGTATTGTCATTGTGTAATAAGGATACATCCAGTCAAACAGCATGGTGTAGCTGGTCTTTGTGTTCAGTGCAAAGGCAATCCCTCGAAGATCTCGTGCCAGTCCGATCAACATACGCTGTCAGTGGGAAAGAGACATAGTAATTGATTTTCACGTTAGCACAGAGCAGATGGAGTAATGACCAGCCAATAATGAGCACAATATCTGATTTTAATTCATTAGTGTGCCTTTTTTTCCTAAAGAACACTCGAGTTGTTTTTTAAGTCTCCAACTTAAATGCTAATAATATTAACAAAATGTTGACTAATACACTGCAAGGCTATCAATAACAGCAGCATTAATTTAGCTTTAGGAGACAGGGGGATCATGGAATAAATTAAAGGTCTGTATCCACCAGGAGGATAATTTAAGAGCAAGCAATTTTTTTTATATCTCTTTC
>NW_015167552.1:619737-654777 GCF_001447785.1 Gekko japonicus
ATTTTTTTAAAAAAGGGGGTGGCGGGTAGGGATTTTCATGGATGTCACTTTTACAACTTGGGTCACTTGTTCACACGAGGTCTACTGAAACAGTTCAGTTTTACATATGCAATATAAATCACTGGGGAGAGTGAAACATGGAACATATTTTCGTAAACTTATCGAGCACACTAATATGAATCACAATCATCACTCACATGAAGCCAGTCCCATTTTGACACATTTGTTATTTTTATAATCCGCTGAAATTATATACGTAATATTCCTAGAATGTAGTGCTAATGTTTAAGGACACCTAAGCAGCCTTGTGGAGTGCAATCGCCAGCAGGGCTTATAAATTAAGCTACCAGAACATTCGCCATCACCGTCAGCCTTAATATCAGAACGGTAACTAGACTGACTTTAACAGGGATGATTTTGTCTAAAGGTGAAATCAGACTGAGTGACCACATGAAAAGTTCCCCCCACAGGTCAGTGCTAATCTAAGGCATCTATTACACGTAACCACCTGACTCAATTTCCAACATAGGGTGTACCCAGCATGCATCACTCTGCACCATCCACACACAGATGCCACACAGGAACCCGCAAAGGCCCAAAATTACACAGCGCTCAAAGAGA
The DNA here is from genome assembly GCF_001447785.1 of Gekko japonicus. Lineage (NCBI taxonomy): Eukaryota > Metazoa > Chordata > Lepidosauria > Squamata > Gekkonidae > Gekko > Gekko japonicus. The sequence goes on from NW_015167552.1 coordinate 620,359, forward strand.
AAGATGAAGTCGCCCCCTTTTAAGCGCAAGCATTTAAAAAAAAAAAATATCCTGAAACCCAAAGAGCTGTAAGGGTACAAATTCAGCTCCAACTGTTGCCCTGATGAGAAATTTAAAAATACTAAAGGAAGTGCAATTGTAGATCTTGGTTTTGTTTTCCTCATTCCTTGGTCTGCTAGTGGCACAAGTTCACTGACTGACAGCGTCCATGATGTCCACAACAACAACAAAACCAAAAACAGGACAGAAATACAACCACTGTTGAGTGAGAGCATAGTATGAGATTCCAACCATGGGAGAGACTGAGATTCCCTGTTTAATATCAAACCAATGTAGTGGATCTATACATCAACAAAGAGAAACGAGCTCAAATGGAACCTGATGGGATACAACATCTAATTAAGTGAAAACTAATCAGACATATTGCTGTCATACCTAGGGCTGTGTCTATGACGGCACGAACATGAAGAGCGTACAGAATCTGATGCTGGGCATATAACTCAGCAACCTGAGGACCCCAGTTTTCCTTCCCCACCTCCTAACATAAGGTTAGATCCAGCCAGCTTTTCCATTCTATCTCACCTAACCCTGCTCCCTACTACAGCCACTGTCTTACATGACTTTTGTCCAAGCAGTTCCCATGATCCCCAGCATAGCCTTTTCACTAGGGGAAAAGCTGGATGGATACAACCCATAAGTCTCTAACCCTCAGAGCCTCCACTTGCCACCTGCTGATGTGACCTTGGGTCAGTCACAAGCTCTGGCACAGCTGTTCCTGAAAGAGCAGTTTGTGTCAGAGTTCTCTCAGCCCCACCCATCTCACAGGGTGTCTGTGGTGGGGAGGGGAAGGGAAAGGAGTTTGTAAGCCGCTCTGAGACTCCAAGTGAAGGGCGGGGTATAAATCCAATCTCCTCCTCTTCCTCTTCCTCTTCTTCTTCTATGGTAGGCTTCAAAGTGAATGGCTTAACAAAAAATTCCTGACTCAAGCCAGGTGAGCAGTAGTGTGGATGAGGGGCAGGTCTTCAGTGCTTTACACAGACCGCTGCCTCTCGCCATGACTGACAGACGTGATGGGAAGTACGCAAATGTAATAACTTTACATAATTTATAGAATTTATCGAAAATCCAACCTCTCCGAACAAAGTGTTTTCATATTTATTTTCAGGCCACATCAGACATAGTGAGTTTAGGGACACTCAACTACTAAGTATTATTGTTGTTTCTAGGTTGATGGCCATAAGGTGCCACAGGGTAGATGCCCTGATACTTTTTTTGACACTTCCACTTATTTGGCAGAATGGATTGCGCTACTGCCCACCCCCCAATAAAGCAACATCAACTTTCAGTATTCTTACATCCTCAAGGGGAACCTGAAAACGTCTTCTGCCTCGCCTGAGGAACATAAGCATGGTGGGGGATCACTTCACCTGAGCCACTGAAATACTGTACTTCCATTACTGGGATGCATAACAACCACTATAAACACTACGCATCACAACATGGTGGCTTCAAGCAAACCGGATGTGAAAAATGCACAGGGGGAAGTTTGGTAGCTGGAACTGAGACTTATAAGCACACTTTCTTTCCTGAAATAACTGCTGTATATCTCATAACTACAAATAAAAGGACAACAGGCTGCTTTAAAATTCACTTTGTCAGGTTTTTTCCTTCCTGCCGCTGACCACTGCCTAAATTCTCAAAATGAATGCCTCACAGCTTTCCCAAAAGTAACCAAGTGGGGCAAAATCTAAATGGAAATTGTACTCTGACGGTATTGGGGGGGGGGAGCACATTTCCCAACACGTTTCCACTGGAGCCAGACGAGACACCATTCAAACACCCCAAAACAGGATTTTATAGTGGGAAGTCTGACAGACCTTGTACTCTGACGGTATATGGGGGGGGAGCACATTTCCCAACACGTTTCCACTGGAGCCAGACGAGACACCATTCAAACACCCCAAAACAGGATTTTATAGTGGGAAGTCTGACAGACCTTTAACTATAGTTGCACTTCTGGGTGCAGCTATAATATTACCCTCATAATTCTACGATATAATAACAGCCAAGGAAAAGGTGAGGGGTCATAGTGCTTTGTCTTTAGAATTAAGATGGCTGTCTTCATCCTTACAGCATACTCTTAATTCTACAGACACGTCTTAATAACCTCTAAATAGTTCCAACAAAAGAGCCATGTCAGAGGAATGAGCAGGCCCCAAGGTGTTTCAACTGGAGTGTTTTCATCTGCCTTTATTGCGCTATCCCTCTCCAGAATTAAGGCAATAACCTGTGATAAATTATTCAGGAACTGCTACAGGGATCAAAGCAAAATCATTCTGTTAAAGTGCTGTTTGCAACATTTGGCACTTAGTGTGAAAACTTTTAATGTGCGCAAGCTGAAAATCAAGGATTTTAAATAATTCACGAGCTCTGAGTTTCTGTGAACTAGCTATAGATAGCACGATGATGCTACTTAACCGCTCCTCTTCCTCAGATGCACTGTTTCATTCGTTCCTATCAAACTAATCATGTCATAAATACTTTCAAAGTACCACTGAGGTTAAGTATAGAAAGTCAATATATTATTGAGCCGAAACTTCCAGGGCCAATCCAGGAGTTTCTTTTAGAGAGGGGTGGTGAGAAAATTGGCAGTTGTCTTACATACGAATATTTCCCCTCCCTAGTTAATGTCATGCACGAAAACATCCTCGTGTCTTCGGTTAGCACTTCCTGGAAAATAAACCTGAGCATATGCTTGATGCATGGGATTTGTCAACCACAGATGTATTTCAACAAGGGGAAGCTGCAATTATTTTTTCCTCAACTATGTATTTCAGATGTATACAGAGCCAATTAGAAAATTCTTCGTCGAAGCCACAAATTAAATGAGTTTGGCAGTCGCCGGCCATTTTCTAAGAGATATTTTAACGGTGTCACCTCCCTGCAGACAGAAATGCTAAACATTTTTATTGAAGAAGAACAGGATGGATTATTTTTTATTTTCCGCACTTGCAAAATGGAGTACCTGAAAGCACTTTTCCGTGTATTATTTATTCATCACGATAAAAAAAATGCCTTTAACCTAATAAATTATGTTTAAAAGATTTTAGTGGAAAAGTTTACTTTATGATAAAGCAACAAATTTAGTCCTTTAACAGTGGCTTAGAGCATGAAGTTTCCTTTATACAAATTAGACAGATGGTGCTTACAGTAGAATTTACTAAAGGTCTGTCACAACAAATGCAGCCAAGCTGCATATTTAATCACTGCAGAACCTTGTCTACCTGCAGCTGCCAACTGCTAATCCAATTTCCCTGATAAATGTGGCAAGAGACACGATCAGCAATAAAGAGCATCTAACTCCATTTTCCTGCAGGGCGTCTTTTGATGAACATTTAGGACGGAAGCAAGGAGTGCACTGTGTGGCCCGGGCTCGTGGCAGCTGCATGCATTCTGAAGGCACAGTTCTCAGGTTACTCACTTAATTCTGCCACTATCATTATGTTGCTATTGATCTCAGCAGCTCTTGTCTACACAGCATTACTCTAGATGGAGCTGAATCAGGCAGTTATCATGCATCAAAGTTGCTCAAAAGCCTGGAGATTTCCCCTTAATTACTTGTGATTTTATTTGCAAATACCGTTAAAGTGTAATCAAAGCAATCACTTTCCAGGGTCATTAAGAACTTGCTAGTTTAGGGATATATCACTGGAACTCCATTAAAATTTCCCCAGTAAGAAGGTGGCTAGCAAACGAGACAGTGTAACGGGCAAAGTACTCTCGGTACTGATAAAACCCTCAAACGACAGAAAGCCGTGGCCTTTTGTCAAGGCTGTTCTAAACCCACTTTGGGTCTCATTTTTGGCTTCAAACTGCAGCCTGGAACAATGGTCTGTACTGACAAAACAGCAGTGCACATCTTTCTAAACTAGCTGCACGCTTAAACGTAGATTTAAACAATGTTACCTCTGAAGCGAAACTGGATATTAATAACTTAAGCATCTAAAATCTACTGGATATCGATATACCAAAATATAACTTTTACTTCTCAGGAAGCAGCAAGCCTGTTTTCACACGGAATGTTAGAAGCGATCGTTAGCGAACGTATCTATTTGTGGCCCTACATTTCTTTGAGCCCTTTCGACTGCAGACAAGGGCCTATGGCCAACCAAGCCATGGCGCTTTTGGCTGCCCCTCCCCACCACATCATCTCCCTGAGCTACATCACAACCCTTGGTTGCCCCCCCCCCGCATTTTAAAAAAAGGGGGGCTGCTGTTAAGAAAGAAGGCACCAAATGCTCTCTGCGCACAAGAAGGTAAACACACAGCTCTCTGGATCACACCCCACGCCTTCAGGAAGTGGCATCACAATGGGAGTGGGTGGGGGAGGGGGGGAGAGAAATCAACAGCGACATTACTAAGTTTCCGATCACGTTTCAGAACATTAAAGAAAAAAAATTATTGATATAGCTGCTAGGAATATTACACAACGTGATCTGAAATAGCCACTCTAGAGTGCACAGTTAACAGTTTGCTCATAATCGTAGAAGGCAATCTATTTAATGTAATACTATGCTTAATGTGTTCCGTTCCTGATGATGCAGCTTCCACTTAGCAAGGCTTTTCCTCCCTAAAATATACTGTTGTTTTGACACAAACAGCTTGCTACACTTAAGGATTTTACTAATAAAACATAATGCTGTGCGAGATAATATGACTGTTGCCACAGCTGAACTGACTTGTCAAATCAATCCTAATATGGCTCCCACAGGCACATAAAAACCTTATTTAGCTATCAGTTATCCTAATCACTTTGTTCGGTTTAAGAACGCAATACTTCAAGACCAGTTCCTATTTATACATATATGCCCAGCCATTTAATAAACTCCTGATTTATATATTAAATTCTTGTTTGGAAAGAGATGTTCTAAGCATGCGGTGTTTTATCTGCTATATTTCAGCATCACTGCAAATCCATACCCCCCCGCCCCAGTAAAATAAACAGAAGAGAACGTCTGCAGAAGACTCAAGTATCTAATAGACAACGGGCCAAATGCTCCCAAGGAGAAGATGCTGAACTTTTGCATTAAACCTCATTCAAAAAATAGTGATCAGAGGTCAGGACTACTGTATCACAAAATACTGAAACCCTATGTCCAGTTTTCCTTTCTTTCCCTTTAACATTTAGTAAGAGAAATACGGGACACAACATTTAGTAAGTGAAATACAGGATACTGGCTTCTACCAGAGAGGTAGGTCTGATAAACACATGGTATGATGACATCACATCTCGAGTTTCTCTTGCTAAATTGTTACAGGCAAGAGGGGACTGGATGCGGAGTAGATGGTTTCTACGGTATCTCGTCCCAGCTTTACTTGCAAAATCCTTAAGTACAATGCAAGGCTGCGGTAGTGCTCTCTCCACAGCATGGCAACCCAAAATAGTCAGTTCATCCCCTCGAGCACCCAGAATTTTAGGGTGTATGTACATAAAAATCCACGTGTGAAGGATCCAGAAACACTCAACAGCCATAAGAGAAGAAGCAGAGATTAGGAGCAGGACATCCAGAAAGTGTGTGTGGGGTGGGGTGGGGGGACATCTGGCTGCATCAGAGGTTAGAGGTGAGACACCCCTGCATTGGCTTGACTTGGGCCAAATGCCACTTGGCTCCTCTCCTCCCAGGAATGGTCTTCTGCAGTGGCTGTTTCATTTGGTCATTACCGAAGAGTAAACACCTGCACTTAATTGCTTTCCTCTTCCTTGCCTGTCCCCTTTTGGACTGTATTATACTGTGGGCAGTTGTTTTGAACTGTAAACCACATCCAGTGCAATGGCAGGAAGGTGATAAATGTATCAAATAGATGAAAGGCAGGATGCCCAGCCTACTCTTGCTTCCCTATACTTCTTACTCACTTGCACATTCTTCTGGTCTTGCACATGGAGTGGAGATTCAATGCTTTACCCTCTATGCATGGGAAGAGCAGCATACCCCAAAAGTAGGTTAAATGCATGGGATTTTATATTATGAAGAGAACACATCTAAGGGTAAAAGTGGAAATAAGGAAGTGACCCAACCAATTCCAGCACATGCTTAACAGTCTTCTACTGAAGTGACTTTCATGTATTTAACTGGTGCCCAATGTGTTATTTAAATACTCCCACTATTAGTCTCTGGTCAGTAAACTTTTGCCCCATTGTTCAATAAAACCCACCTTTGCTTCCTCTTGTTTAAAGCTATTGTTGAATATCTGGGTTAAAGTTGTAAATGAAACCGTCAGAGGAAGCATGAAGTTTTCAAACTCATCCTCATCTTCTCCTACGGGAAAAAAAGAAAAGCACAAAACAAAGTAGAATCATATTAAGAGACTGATGTAGCAGTCAACTGTGCACCTCCTGCAAACACAAACTAACAAAGCTCTTCCAACTGACCCACGGAAACTTCAAGGTCAGTATTAGGGATGGGCACGAACCGCAAAAATGCATTGCGGTGTGGTTCATGACCAAACCACAAACAGAACCGATTCACTCTCTTGATGAACTGGCTTAGTTCATGGTTTATGGGCCCAGTAGACCTTGTTTAAAGGGACTGCAATCCCTTTGAATGGGGTTTTCATAAAGCAGCAAAAACGGCTGAGCAGAGGGCGTGCTCCCAGCCACTCATCTGTTTTTGTGGCTTTCTGCTCTGGCCAGGAACTGGCATGAACCCCACAAACTGCCTTAAAAGTTCATAGAAGTCCATGACCATGGGCCCCATATGGACTTTGGTTCCTGAACCACAAGCAGGGCAGAATTCATCATGAATTTTGCTTCATGATTTGGCTTGTGGCTTTCTGATGAAGCGGAAAGCAGGGATTTAAAGGAACTCAGAGTCCCTTTAAATCCCTGCTTTCTGCTCTGGCCAGGAACTGGCATGAACCCCACAAACTGCCTTAAAAGTTCATAGAAGTCCATGACCATGGGCCCCATATGGACTTTGGTTCCTGAACCACAAGCTTCGTGATTTGGCTTGTGCCCATCCCTAATCAGTATTCTTTTAGTTTTGAAAGATGTTTACATCAAATACATTTTCTGATCAGGATACCAATTTTCACTTGTCAATCCACTAGCTGAGTAACTCAGGCTGGTCCCTTTTGTGCTTCCTCCTTAGGCTAACAGTTCCTTTCATCCTCATGGCATTTGTTTAGCTAATAACTCATGTAGTTATTGCTGTTTTTCCTATTAGTGTTTTCTAGTAATAAGGAAATGCTTCCTTCTTACTGTATATGTAAGGAAAACTTGGTTGCCATATTGTTTCTCACAACAATTCATAGTCTCAGTTTCAGGTCCAAAGTATTCTCTCTCTCAACACTACCATTGTTTGGGCATGGCAACACCAGGACTCCAACAAAAACCAACATGACTTATACAGCGGATTTTATTTTTTCAAAAGTGACACCTGTTCACCAACACGTATCTGAGAAAAAAACAGTACGTAGAGTAAACTGTAGGACAGGGCCCTTGGGAGCTCAGGTAGGGTGACACTCATGGGACCCTATATGCTTCACACTCTTGTTTGCCAAGCTAGGACAGCCGGTCTTAAAAGGTCTTTCCTGCAAGGAAATGCACACGCATTCACCCTCCTGGCTTACTCAGTAGCATGGCACTACTTGGCTTTCCAGACTAGGGCGAAGGAAAAGGAACCCATCATCGGCATCTAATGGCACTGCTGTTTTCCTCTAAAGTGAAATGAGGCAGGGAAATCCCACCATACTTCCCAGACTTAAAAAGCCATGCAGAAGAACTAGTGCTTTGGCAGTAAGATGAGGAGGCCACTTGGGAGGGAGCTAAGAAACTACAAGTGCTGTAAAGTGCTGCAGCTCACAGGGTAACCATTGTGAACCTTCACAAGCATATAGCATGAAAGGCAACACACAGGTTTGCCTGTTGCCAATTTGTTTCCAGGCTGAATTCAAGGTGCTGGTTCTGTACGTATAAAGTTCTTCAGGACCTGGAGACCAAGCTCTATGAGGAAAGGCTAAGGGACTTGGGAATGTTCAGTCTGGAGAAGAGGAGGTTGAGGGGGGGACAGGATTGCTCTCGTTTAAGTCTTTGAAGGGCTGTCACTTAGAGGAGGGCAGGGAGCTGTTCCTGTTGGCAGCAGAGGATAGGACTCACAATAATGGGTTTCAATTAAGGGCGGGAAGGTACTGGTTGGATATTAGGAAAAACGTTTTTACAGTAAGAGTTGTGCAGCAGTGGAATCAGCTGCCTAGGGAGATGGTGAGCTCCCCCTCACTGGCAGTCTTTAAGCAGTGGCTGGACAAACACTTGTCAGGGATGCTCTAGGCTGATCCTGCATTGAGCAGGGGGTTGGACTAGGTGGCCTGTATGATCCCTCCCAACTCTGTAATTCTATGATTCTGTGACCTCCAACGCTCCCTCTAAGCTGCGGAATCTTGTGAGCAAAAATTCCACTTTGTGAGCTACTGGCATTAAAGTTGTGAGCGAGTGATTGGCTACTGCATAAATCAGTTTGCTCTGGAGCCATCCGTCCTGAACTAAGACAAAATTGTGTGAGCCGGAGGCTAAAAAACTGTGAGCTGGCTCACACTAACTCAGCTTAGAGGGAACACTGCCTGGGACTCACACACTTAAAGGACTGCCTGTCCCTGAATAAAGATCCATGCTTACAGCTTCTATTATCTGTGCCCTCTGCCTGGCAGGTTCAAATCTCCTCAGTTGGATTAAGAGCTTTGTTTGGGCTTTAGCCCTTTGGTCCTGTGTAACAGGCTTCCATAGGAAGTTCCCTCCTATCTTTTCAGAGACTGCGAGATTCCCCCCCCCCCGAGAACATTTCTATGCTGAGTTTGTATCCTGCTGGTTATTCTTATATGGTTCAACTGGCACTATTTTACTGAAAGCTTTTGATAAAGTTCCTCATCAAAGGCTCCTAAGTAAAGTCAGTAGTCATGGGATAAGAGGACAAGTCCTCTTGTGGATTAAAAACTGGCTAATTAACAGGAAATAGAATGAGAATAAACGGGAAGTTTCCACAGCGAGAGGAGTGGTAAGCAGTGGGGTACCACAGGACTCAGCACTGGGTCTGGCACTTTTTAACTTGTCCATTAATGATTTGGAGTTGGGAGTACGCAGTGAAGTGTCTAAGTTGTTTGGGGGGGGGGAGAGAACCAGGGAGGACTGTGAGGTTCTCCAGATGGATCTGTTGAGGCTGGATGAATGGGTGTCCATGTGGCAAATGAAGTTCAATGTGGGCGAGTGCAAAGTAATATGCACACTGGAGCCAAAAACCCTAACCATAAATACACATTGATGGGGTCCAAACTGGCAGAGACTGACCAGGAGAGAGATCTTGGAGTCGTGGTAGATAACTCACTGAAAATGTAGACTCTGTGTGCGACAGCAATAAGAAAAGGCAAATATGATAGTGGTGATTATTAAGAAGGAAACTGAAAACAAATCAGCCAGTATCATAATGTCCCTGTATAAATCGATGGTGCTGCCTCATTGGGAATACTGTGTAAAGTTCTGGTCGCCGTGCCTCAAAAAAGATATAGCATTGGAAAAAGTACAGAAAAGGGCAACTAAAATGATTAAGGGGATGGAACACTTTCCCTATGAAGAAAGGTTAAAGAGGTTAAGGCTCTTTAGCTTTGAGAGATGACGACTGAGGGGTGACATGGTAGAGATTTACAAAATTATGCATGGGATAGAGAAGGTAGAGAAAGAAGTACTTTTCTCCATTTCTCACAATACAAGAACTCATGAGCACTCAATGAAATTCATGAGCAGTAGGTTTAGAACTGATCAAAGGAAGTACTTCTTCATCCAAAGAGTAATTAATATGTGGAATTCATTGCCACAGGAAGTGGTGGAGGCTACAAGCATAGACAGCTACAAGAGGGGATTAGATAAACATATGGAGCAGAGGTCCATCAGTGGCTACTAGCCACCAGGTATGGATGGAACACTGGGGCAGGTGATGCTCTGCATTCTTGGTGCTTGAGGGGCAACAGTGGGAGGGCTTCTGGAATTCTGGCCCCACTGGTGGACCTCCTGATGGCACCTGGGTTTTCACCACTGTGTGACACAGTGTTGGACTGGATGGGCCATTGGCCTGATCCAACACTGGCTTCTCTTATGTTCTTATGTACAGTTTGTTTGATTAAATCCTGGTTTTTACGCTTAAGACTTGTATTTTAAAGTGGCTGATTGGTAGCTGCCTTAAATGTAGGAGGAGATCGTTTAGCAAAAAAAGTGTGCGATATATCACAACAAAGGTGGAGTTGGGCACCTGACTAGTTAACTACTGCATTAAACTTCTCTGATATTGTTTTTGTGCAAGCCAGGCAGACTAAGAGTAGCAGATGTAAGACTGGCAAGTTAAGCAAAAATACAGGGTTGGATCCAGACTAAATTTCTTTTGCTAATGGAAGGGGAGGTGCAATTTCTGCCAATTCCCTTTTCCTTCTGCAGATTCCCAAGGGTCCTTTGTTCCCCAGCAGCTGCGCTTCAGGGAGACTAATGGGCCATAGGAGGAGAGGGGAGAGGCAAGAAAGTTCTGTTCCGGATCCAACCCAATGATAATAGGCTCTAGAATAACAAAAATTACCATTAAGCAAATTAAAGCATAACAGGAACATATTAAAGAACAGAGAATCATGAAAGCATCTTGATGTTGAATAACTGATGGTTGTCAACTGCCGCAGATTCCTTAGCAAAGGCTAGAGAATCCAACATTGATAACTCAGTGTATGCAGAAAAAGCAAAAGGCTTCTCTTACTAGGTATGGTACCAGTGATCATGAAGCAGAGGTTGACATGGGGCATGCTTAAATGTAAAATAAATGCGCCACTGATGGACCTCCTGATGGCACCTGGTACTTTTGGCCACTGTGTGACAGAGTGTTGGACTGGATGGGCCATTGGCCTGATCCAACATTGGCTTCTATTATGTTCTTATGTTTTTAACCTCAATGGAGAGAGTACATTTGTCCTGGGTGTCTTGCACTCTTATTCCTGCTTGTGTTTCTTATGAGATTTGTGCCTCCCTTATTTCAATCAGGCATCCTAGAACAAACGTTAGGAAAAAGAACAACCTTGGAAAGAGCTACAGAAAACGGATTGGGACCCAAACTGAACAACTTTAGGGAAGGGGTATGATTCAGTTGCGGAGCAAACGTTTCAGTTCCCCCAGCCAGTTTGGTGTAGTGGTTAAGTGCGCAGACTCTAATCTGGGAGAACCGGGTTTGATTCCCCACTCCTCCACTTGCACCTGGCTGGATGACCTTGGGCAAGCCATAGTTCTGATAAGAGCTGTACTTGAAAAAGAGCAGTTTCCGTCAAGAGATCTCTCAGCCCCACCTACCTCACAGGGTGTCTGTTGTGGGGAGGGGAAGGAAAAGGAGTTTGTAAACCACTCTGAGACACCTTTGGGTAGTGAAGGGCAGGGTATAAATCCAATCTCTTCTTCTTCTTCCCTGGTATCAGCAGTGAAAGGATTTTAGATTGCAGATGTAAGAAAACACATTTCTGTGCCTGACATCTTGGAGATCTCCTTCTAGTCAGAGCAGAGAGACCTGAGCTAGATAGACCAGTGATCTGATTTGGCATAAATGGTCAGACTTGGCTTCCTGAACTCCTAAGAGGTATCTGTGTCATGCATCAGAGCAATGCCACATAAGAATGTCAGGAAAAATGACAGCTTATGAAGTGGACAACTGTTTATAGTCAAGGGGGCAGGAATTATCATTTGCCTTACCTTAAAAAAATGCCAGATTTTCCTTTGAAGGGGATTAAAGATATAGCAAACATGATCAGCATCTAGTGATCTGCCCTTTTATGTGTTTTTAAATGGCGGGGGGGGGGGGGATTTGGCTTCCTGAACGCCTAAGAGGTATCTGTGTCATGCTAGTTTAATTTCCAAGGTCTCATACAGCCTTGTTTCCTGGTAAGAACCAAAAGATCATTTCTATTTCATTTTGGCATGATAAAAATAGTTCCCTCAGTCTATGGCTGCATTCTGCATCCTGTTTGAATGGCGTGCCACTGTTTAGGACATTTCAGTCAAGGCTGTGGTTTTTCCTTTAGCCACTGTTATTTGGCCAGGAATATGAAGACATCTTACACTGAAGCAGATGCTTGGTCCATCTAGCTCAGTTTAGCAGCAGCTCTCCAGGATCTCAGATGGAAGCTTTCCACATGGCCCACTGCATGGTTCTTTTTAACTGGAGATGCTGAGACTGAACCTGGGACCTTTTGCATGCAAAGCAGAGGCTTTTCCAAAGAGTCACAGCCCCTCAGATTCACCAATTCCTAACAAACTATGTCAGAGGGTGACATAGAATTATAAAGTTGGAAGGGGCCATACAGGCCACCTAGTCCAACTCCCTGCTCAATGCAGAGTCAGCCTAAAGAATCCCTGGCAAATGTTTGCCCAGCCATTGCTTGAAGACAGCCAGTGAGGGAGAGCTCACCACCTTCCCAGGCAGCTGATTCCACTGCTGAACTATTCTTACTGTAAAAAAAAATTCCCTAATATCCAGCCGGTACCTTTACACCCATAATTTAAACCTATTATTACAAGTCCTATCCTCTGCTGCCAACAGGATCAGGTCACTGCTTTCCTCTAAGGGATAGCCTTTGAAAAGCTTTTGAGAGTCAGTTTGGTGTAGTGGTTAGAGAGTGGCAGACTCTAATCTGGAGAAACAGGTTTGATTCCCCGCTCCTTCTAGGTGACCTCAGGTCAGTCACAGCTCTCTCAGAGCTCTCTCAGCCCCAGCTACCTCATAGGTTGTCTGTTGTGGAGAGAGAATGGGAAGGCGATTGTAAGTGACTCTGAGACTCCTTCAGGTAGTGAAAAAGTAAAGGTAAAGGTTCCTTTGCTCAAAAGCCAGTCGAATCCGACTCTAGGGTTGCGGTGCTCATCTCCGTTTCAAAGCCGAAGAGCCAGCGCTGTCCGAAGACGTTTCCGTGGTCATGTGGCCGGCATGACTAAACACCAAGGCGCACGGAACGCTGTTACCTTCCCACCGAAGTGGTACCTATTTATCTACTTGCAATTTCTTGCTTTCGAACTGCTAGGTTGGTAGGAGCTGGAACTAGAGACGGGAGCTCACTCCGTCATGTGGCAACTCGGGTCTCGAACTGCTGAACTACTGACCTTCCACAGCCTGCAGTTCAGGGTCTTAACCACTTAAGCCACCACAGCTCCTCAGTTAGTAAAAAGCGGGGTATAAAAACCAACTCTTCTTCTTAAAGAAAGCAATCATGTCCCTCCTCAACTTCCTCTTCTCTAGACTGAACATTCCCAAGTCTCTCAGCCTTGGTCTCCAGGTCCCTAATCGTCCTCGTCACTCTCTTTTGCACTAGCTCCATTCTGTCCACATCCTTTTTGAAAGTGAGGCCTCCGGAACGGCACAGAATACTCTATATGTGGCCTGACTAGTGCAGTGTACAGCAGGACTATGATATCTTGTGATCTGAATGTTATGCCTCAGTCGATACACCCCAAGACTGCATTAACCGTTTTTTGCCACTACATCACACTGACTGCTCATATTTAGCTTACAGACCTCCCATATCCCAAGATCTTTTTCACACAAACTGCTACCCAGAAGTGTGTCCCCCATCCAGTATGGATGCCTGCCATGTATGTAACCCAGACATAGAACTTTGTACTTATCCTTGTTGAATTGCATCTTATTCACATCCATTCGCTTTTCCAGTGTGTTCTGAACTCACTTGAATTCTATATCTTTTGGGGTGTTTACTACTCCTCCCAATTTGGTGTCATCTGCAGATTTAATGAGTAGTATCTCCACCTCTTCATCCAGATCATTTATAAAATTGTTGAAAAGTACTGGGCCCAGAACCGAGCCCTGTGGCACCCCAATGGATACCTCCCTCCAATCAGATGAAATGCCACTGACAACTACTTTGTGGATGCGGTTCTCCAACTAATTCCCTATCCAACTAACTATCCTAGGGTCCAGTCCACTGTCCTCCAGTTTACGCATCAGAACATCATGGGGAACGCTGTCAAAAGCCTTACTGAAATCCAAGTAAACAACGTTGATGGTGTTCCCATGATCCAATAAGGTTGTCACTCAATCAAAGAAGGAAATGAGGTTGATCTAGCAGGATCTGTTGAGGACAAATCCATGCTGACTTCCTTGGATCATCAAGTTGTCCTTCAGATGCTTGCTGATTGACCCCTTTAAAATTTGCTCCAGTATCTTTCCTGGGACAGAGGTCAGACTGACTGGCCTGCAGTTTCCTGAGTTATCCTTCCTTCCTTTTACAAAGACTGGGATAACAGTTGCCTCCCTCCACTGTTGTGGCATATCTCCTGTCCTCCAAAAAGTTTTGAAGACGGTGGACAAAGGCTCTGCAAGCTCTCTAGAAAGTTCTTTGAGCACTCTCGGTTGCATACTATCTGGCCTGGAGGATTAGTACCCATCCAGTGCAGCCAGGTGCCTCTAAACAATCTCTCTGTCCATGTTGACCAGCAGCCCAGATGCCGTGCCTTGCCTACTACCATCTGTATATAAGTCGAACAGGGGAAAAACTGAGGCAAAATAGGCACCGAGCCTTTCTGCTTTCTCTCTGTCCTCTGTCAGAGTTTCTCCATTTTTACCCATTGCCTCTTTTAACTTGTATTTGCTTCTCACATAGTTGAAGACGCTTTTCTTGTTGTAGCGAGCCTCCTTGGCCAACTTTACCTCACTCTGAGCTTTAGCCGCTCTGATGGCTCACCTAGCAATCCTCATATACTCTTCGTTAGATGGATGTCCTTCCCTACATTTCTTGAACATTTCTTTTTTCGTCCTTAGCTCATCATGGAATTCTCTGTTCATCCACACTGTCTTCTTGAATCCCCTACCACGTTTCTGACTGGTTGGAATAGTGACGATGGCTTGAGCTTGCAAGAGCTCTTGTTTTAGGAGAGCCCACCCTCCAATGGCTCCTTTCCCTTCCAGCAGTCTTGCCCATGAAATGACTCTCATCACGCCTCTGACACCTAGCATGTCGATCAAGCTTTACTCCAACATAGCTTTTGAAGGTACTTCACACTGAGGGTGCAGTTCAAACTTTTATTTATTTTAATGGGTTGTCATAATATATTTTAATTGTAAACCTATGTTTACTTGCCCTGAGCCTACAACGTGGGGAGGGTGGGATAGAAGTCTAACAAAATAAAATAAATAGCAAGCGCTCAGCTATACCAGTGTGCTATTACCAGCAGAAGAAATGTGTGTGGTGGATGCAGTTGTTACACTTATGATCAGATCGTTACAGAAGTGCGGATTTTCATGAAATGGAACCTCAGAGGCGGAGGAGACCCCTTGAAGATTCACATAACCAGCGGATTTACAGGCTCTGTGAGATTTATTCACTCATTTCTATGGTTGCTTGTTGACAGTCTAGTTGGCCTCTGGGATAAAAGAGCAGTTTGGCTAGGGAGGCAAGACTTCCTAGCCATCTTTTCCCTCGTCCTCCAATATATAGTTCTCATTGGTTAATGGATAAATGAACTATTTTGAGGCATCGTGGGCAATACAAGAATCTGTGACTAATGTGACCGATTATACCAATGTTCTCGTATGAAAGGGGTTCAGGCTGAAGTTGACAAAGGACACTGTTTCCTCGGTTCCCACTGCATCTGGACAGTGTTATGGTATCTGTTGAGCCCATGTTCCGTTCAGCCTAAAACAGAACAATATGCAGCTTCCTGTAGTAGTACAATTTCAGACTGATTTTCTTTGGTGAGCCACAGTTGCTTGGACAGCTTTCAGCTTGTTTCCTTCTGAGATGCTGACACATTGCCATGGGTACTGTAGACAAACAATTTAGATCCTTAGCCATTTTGGCTTATTAAGACCTGCTGTGAGAGGGGATGATGAGAGCCTCACTGAGTTAACAACGAATGCCAACTTCCTTTCAAGAAGGCACTTGGTTTTCTTGTAATCTATACTAGTAGATGACCCCTCCAATTACCAAGCTGCTTCACGTCTCTTGTATCAGGTTAACTTAGGGCCAAACAGGACATGACAAAAGCAGCTATGGTTGGTCACATGCTACAGGGTCCAATTTTTGCCACAAATGGGTACACTGAGGGTGCGTTCAGACGGGGTGTTTCTGCCGGCATAAATGCGATCACACTTACCTCCCTCACAGCGGAACCCATCGCAATACACCCGTCCACACTCGTCTTCGGTTTGTTTGTTTTTTACTTAGTTTGCGCATGCACATAGGCAGCCATCCATAGAATGGCGATCTTCACACATGCGCAAAAAACCCTGTTGTACATTTAAACTTTAAAGGTAAGGACTTACCTTTAAAGTTTAAAGAGCACAGTAGCCTCCCGGAGGTCCCGGACGCCTCCGAAATGCTACAGTAAGGCCCTTTTCTTTCTTTTTTTATACAAATGGCAGGGCGATGCTTCGCCCAAGCGCATATCGCTGTCCTTTAAAAAAAATGGTGGGCGAAAATCGGAAGCCTCAGGCTTCCAAATGGAAGTAGCTGTGCAATGGTGGAGAGCTACCGTTCAGACGGTGAGGTACAGCGTTTACAACCGTTGCACTCAGGATACCACCACTTGGGGACCTAGTGGCAGAGTGCAACGGTGTAAAGGGCTTTAGACCGGTTAGGGACAGGAGGCAGATGTTCGCCGTCTGAACGCCGGTGAGTACAACGATTGCAACCGGCACCTATACCGATGTAAAGCCCCCATCTGAACGCACCCTGAAAGAGGGAAACTGAACTCTGGTTCATCTTATCACCTCACGTTTTGTCAATTCAGGGCATTTTTCTCCCAGCCTGGTTTGTTTCCTGTATTGGAGCCCGATTGGGTGGAAAAAAGAGGAGTTTGGGCAATGGCCCCTCACACCACCCATCTTTTTATGTTAAAATCAGACTCCTCCCCTATTATAGATGAACAGGACCGCCATCATTTTTAATTTGGCCTTCAGAGCAGATTTTTATTTTATTTTTTAAAAAACATGGAGGTGCTTGTAGGAATACAAAACCCCCAGTACACCTACAAAGTAAATGGCACAGTCCATCAGGAACATGTTAGAACTGCGTCATTTATCACCATCTTCTTCACCTGGACTGATGCCCGTCTCCAGTTCGTGGATATGCTGCACTTCTGCAATACTGTGACTGCTACAACCAAGTACATTCAGGTCAGAAGAAGTGACAAACTAAGGTTATTTCATAAACACATCCTTTGCAAACTTTTGTTTCTGTATATTTTCAATGTTTTTAAAACAGTGACAATATGCTTTTATCGATTCGGGCGGGTAGCTGTCTTGCTCTGAAGCAGAAGAACAACGTCTGAGTCCAGTGGTACCTTTAAGACCAACAAAGTTTTATGGTGGGTATAAGCTTTCATGTGCATGCACACTTCTTCAGATAATTGTAATAAATAAATAAATAAATAAATAAATATGCTTTTATGTGATTCTACCTAGGGTACCCATCCTTCATAAAGAGTTGTATGAGAGGTTTAAAGATCATTCTCTTGTTCTTCTGTGATAAGGGAGTTCCTAGGAGATCCCTTATTTTGCTGAGGGACCTTCTAAGTTCTGATATTTAATGGAGCACTGTTACATTGAAATACTGAAGTGTCAGAGGTCTTCAGTGCAACCTATAATCAATGAAAATAAATTCTGAACATTCTAAATCTAGCCCTTCACTCTTGGCACAGAACACTTGACCAGAATGTGGGTTCTTCAGTGGAAACGGAATTGATCTTGTGTCCGAAGCTCATGCTTTTACAATTCAATAGCCTGATCCTAAACATGCTTACTTAGAAGTCAGCTCCCCTGAGTTCAATTAGACTGACTTCCTAATAAACGCATTTAGTTTCGAATCCAAAGCCAGTAGCTAAATTACAGCTTCAATGGACCAAAGACCTCAAATGCTGCCATAAATATATTTTAAGTACTGCTCGGCACAGCATTATTTTGATTTATGAGCGAATATCAATGTTGTCAGGAATTACTTACTATTTAACAATCCTGAGGGATCTTCTCATTTCAGGAAGAGACAGAGGAACACTCTAAACAAGCCCTTACCTAGATCTACCATGAGGAGGCGTGTGAGTGCAGTATAGAATGTTGTTCTGCACCGAAGGTCACTCAGACAGTAATTATCATTGGCACCCAAGAAAGGAAAGTGTTTACTCTGATGGGGGGGAAAAAGGAGACAAGAGTCAAAATCACTTACAACATTTAGTGAATTTTGAATACTGAAAAAAAATTCATAAGACCTACCGTATGATTCTGCAGCATGAACTTCACAGCATCTATTTTCACGAGCTTTTTAAGGAGAATATAAGTACTTGATGTTAAGGGAAATAACATTATATAGCCAATAGTGTGAATATCACAAGCATAACTTTCTTTATTATTATAGCCCTCCCAGACTGTAAAAAAACTACAAATTATTAAAGGATGCCATTTTTAAAGCTTTTTTAAAACACTGGCCAGAAATGTTTTGCAAAATACACAAATAACTATCTAATATTCTTAATATTCTACATAGAAAGGAAGAAAGAGGAGGAGATATTTTTTTTTAAAAAAAAAAACCCTGATAGAAACAGTGAAACATCAGATGGCCACATGCCAAAAGCTGAAAGGCTATAATGAACTAACAGGATTGCCTAGCTAATTATACATGAGATTCTATGGTCAAGACCATTTTACAGAAATGGAAACTATATAATGTAAAATAAATACCAGGCATTATAAAGAGCTTTAAGATTCTCAGGGGAAACATCTACTCCTATCTTGTCAGGCCAACTATCATGCAGGGTAGGTGGGTCGGGGTTGTCCTTCCATGGGTTGCCAAATTAAACTCCAGTCCAGCTGAGTGGGTCTCACAAGTTTATTGGCAACTCAGTGACACAGTTACATTCAATCATCCTGGTTATAGGATATCCAGTCCTTCCTCCTCTGGAGGCCACACCTGCAGGCATGCCCCCTCCAGTAATTGGCCCCTCCCCTTGAGCCTTGTTTCATCTCTTCCTCAAACCCATTCTGGCCTATGCATGCCTAGGGGCATCAGAGGCACTCCCTCTCCAGCGTGGGTAGCTGAAGGCACAATCCAGCTACCCTTGACAATGCACATGTCGGGCCACACACAACCTATTGGCCAATTTCTGCCCAACACTCCACATGTCTTATATGCCTGAGCCATGCCCCCCGCCCCCCAACCCTGTCCTAGCTTGTCCTCCTTGCCAATTACCAATCACATGAACTCTTGTCATTTATGGTAGTGATCATCCCCTAAAGGGGAAGAGAAGGGACCAACAAAATTTAGGCAATCTTTACCTGCCACCATTCCAACAGAACTGATATACTGATGATGTGTGTCAGAAGGTCTTCATTAGGGTTGCCAAGTCACTCTGTCTTGCTGGTGGGGGACTTTGGGGGGTGGGTTCCCGGAGTGGAAGGGGTGTCACACAACATGCTGACATCACCTAGAAGTGACGTCAGCATGTCAGTAATGTTGGGGGCAATGCTCTGCTTTTTGGGCAAAACTATGGTAAAAGCAACCTCAAACCATAGAGTTTTGCCCAAAAAGCAGAGTCACCCCTGACATCACCAGCGCACCAACATCACTTCTGGGTGACGTCAGCACATCACACAGGATGACGCTTTTTGGGGGAGTGGGGGATTTCCTCCAGCCGGCCAGCTGGTCCGCGGCAGGCAGGAGCCTGCGAACACGAGGGATTTCCCACCCAGACCTGGGTAATGGCAAGCCCGGTCAAGGTGACAAGCAGCTTGCAGATGTTTCTAGGCCTCAATGACCAGGGCCTCAACTTATCTTCATCCCATCCCCCCCCCCCTTCACTGTTCACCTAAATAGCAACTTCTTTATTTAAAACAGTTAGGGAAGAAAGGAAGGAACTACCGTAGTCCTGACATTGTCATGTTTGTTACATTAAGGAACATAAGGAAGGAAGGAAGGAATCCTGTCTCAAATTACATATTATGTAGCACTAAGCACTTAACTCTGTGCTATTGACAACAGCAGATACACTGAAGTATGTCATATGAATCAGCCTTTGTGGATAAAATATAAATGTCGAAAAGTGTGTGTGTGTGGGGGACATAGGAAGAGTTCAGACTGTATGGGCAAACTGGTCTTGACTGAGAAACTGTACTTTGCAAACTGGAATTCATTTAAACTTGGGGTGGGAGGCAAGGTTTTCAAGGTACTTTTAACTTTAACTTTCCAGGTCCAGGAAACACCATTTATATCAACCTGCAACCAACTTCTAATTTTTCCCCTTGTATCTTGGTTATAGTCCAGGACCAAGTGTGTGCCTAGCTTGGACTGTGGCTGTTATTTTTACCTTTATCTCTCTTAATATTCTCCCAGATCTTCCTCACACACATACACACACACCCTTCTCCTCTATCCGCTCACATCTTTTTTCAAAAGTTAGTTTGTAGAACCTCCTGCATATCCCACGTAGATCAACAGAAGGTGACCCACCAGCTGAAGACCAATTCTTGAAATAATCTGTATTCCTGTTCAAAAGTCTACGGATGGGCAGTTTGATAGTTAATAACAATCACATGCAGATATTGTCACCGGGCCGTTTTGAGTATCAGTTATTCACCTAAAACGATCATGTGTTATATACTGTGAACACTTGTCACTTAAACTACATTTCTCTTAAATCTAAAGGAAGACTTCAAAATGACGAACATAAACAGGAAGTAGAACTACTAGAACTGTGGAAAGGCTTTGTGGTCATGTGATTTACAGCGATGCAACTGTTTATATATATTTTCATGAAACGTTATGATAAAGTTAATTATTAGAAACAACAGAGGATGCATGAGGAAGCACCACGACTGCGTTGACATAAAGGGAACACTAACACATTCTATTATGTAAATGAATTCAAAGCTACTCCATGACTGATCAGCTAGAAGGGACATAATGATTTATAATTCAAATAACTGAGCCTTAAAATCAAATTGGGCTAATATATTTCTAAATATGCAAGCCTCGAATAATTGTTAAAATAATGCAAAACAAAGACAGCAACACAAATCATTTGTTGCCTTTTATCTTTTCAAATGCTTCCCCCCCTCCGCAGTTTTTGATCTTTTGTCTAATCTTTTCTAGAATTATGATTATTTTTAAACTTACAGAATTGTCTGTAGAAATAAATAACTCTTATGCATAATAAAAGATAAGTACCAATTTCAAGGCACATGTAGAGCTTGATTCTGGAAAGGAAATTATATGCATATGAATGAATTAAGCAATGGGCAGGCATTTAAATTAAACTAATTATTTTTAGCCTTTCAAATTAATCACAATTTAATGTACCCTGTGTGCTGAAAATGGGCCCCCTGGACGTGGTCTCTAAACACAATGCTTCCAAGATATAACGAAAACCTAATGTGCAAGTCTACCACAGTGGCTCCATCCTTATCAGAACAGCTTGTGTTAAGTCAGCTGAACCACCACCAAGTTGCTCTGAAATACTAACGTCATGTTTAAAAGATCAAAGTCTCCAATACCAGGAAGTATTTATAAACACTTCATATGGAACAAATAAGAAGTACTTCAGTATTCTTAAAAAAAAAATCTATTGGCTGAGCTTTTAAAACAGGGAGGGGGAGGAGAAATACACATTGTTAAAAGCCAAAATGACCAGCAAAATTGGGTTGTACATCATTTTCCAGCAAAAGAAAGAAAGAAAGAAAAACAGCCTCGACAGGTGTAATTTATCATTTTTCTGATTTAATACCAAAGAAATATATTAAAATAATAAAAAGAATCCTGAAATCCTCAAAATTTGTTGTGATAAATAGCCCTCCCAGTCTTTATTACATTATGCCTACTAACAGAAATATTGCATGGTGGATTTTGCCAGACAAGGACGATTATTTTCCAATAAAAAGTTGCATATTAAATTCCAGCACAAAAGTGGGTGTCTTAATACTTCTGAATTCTTTTTTCATTTGCCAAAGAACACAATTTTAAACCTAACTAATACTAACACATGAGAGTAAAGTGAAATGGTATTTCGGCTAGTTTTATAATGCTGCACCATCCAAACTGGGCGGGGGGGGGGGATATACAGTA
Source organism: Gekko japonicus (assembly GCF_001447785.1). NCBI lineage: Eukaryota > Metazoa > Chordata > Lepidosauria > Squamata > Gekkonidae > Gekko > Gekko japonicus. The sequence goes on from NW_015167552.1 coordinate 642,478, forward strand.
CTGGGGTGTGTGTCAAAATACACTGAATAAAGTAACTGAATTTTATTTATTCAAAATATTGTTCCTTTCAAAGATATGCTCCCCTCCCCAAATCATCTCACTGGCAAAGCCAATGCCAGTTTTGCATACAAATTGGGAGTTCTGTTTTCATCATGGTCCTTTCTATAACATAGTTAAGTTACCTGTCAACTTGAAAATGACTTACATAGCTTATTCCGGAAGGAAGAGGGAATGGAAAAGAGAGAAGCATAGCTCCGTGAGCATGTTTGCACCTAGATTCAGGAAGAAAAGAACAGCGATTCCCAAGAGGGTAAAGACCAGCCAGGGAAAATGACGGTGAAGCGTCCTTGTACCTAGGTCCAGGACAAGGGTAAAGGTAAAGGTTTCCCTTGCTTGAAAGCCAGTCGAATCCAACTCTAGGGATGCTGTGCTCATCTCCATTTCCAAGCCAAAGAGCCAGCGCTGTCCAAAGACATTTCCATGGTCATGTGGCCGGCATGACTAGACGCTGAGGCGCACGGCATGATTGGACGCTGGGGCGCCAGCATGACTGGACACTGGGGCCAGAGACGGGAGCTCACTCCGTCATGCGGCACTCGGGTCTCGAACTGCTGAACTACCCTTCCGGTCTGCAGTTCACCGCCTTAACCACTTGAGCCACCGCAGCTCCAAGGTCCAGGACAAAGGGAATAGCAAGTTCCACAAAGGTAAAGGGCATAACGGTCCCATGTAGAGGTCTTCCCAGTCCTGCTCACAAGATTCAGGGATCAGGCCCCGGGCCTGCTGCATGCAAACTGTGCACTCTACCAAATGGGTGTGTGTGTATGTGTGTGTGTGTGTGTGTTTCTAACTGCCCTCAAGGCCTTCCTCATAGAGATTATCGTTCAATTCACAATATGCCACCAAGGCACAGAGAAGAAACAGAAAAAGAAGCCCTGGGGTGGGGGGGGGGGGGGGGGGGGGGTAAGATCAAAAGCTGCTAAAAATGGAGAACTTCCACCTACTTGGATGCGTGCTTGAGCAGCAGGACAGAATGGGGACTGTCTAAAAAGTTCATGGAGTGGAGGGGGGGGATTCTTCGTTTTTAAGGTTTATAAAATTTAACTGATAACCTTCTTAGCATATGATTCTACCATTTATAGTGCCCAGGCAATTGAATCTGAAAAGGTTAAAAGCTTCAATCAGCACTGAACTTTATACAGAGTCAAAACAACTATCAGCACATTTTAAATCAGAACCAACATACTTAGGTAAAACAGCCGCTGACTCGGGAACCTTACACAATTTACTCACAAAGAATATCAGTTCCATCCTAAGCAGGGTTACACACTTCTAAGTCTACTGAAGTCTTAGAAGGGCACTTAGGATGGGAGTACTAATCACCTTTAGAAAGAACTGCAGAGGCCCTTAAGCAATTAACAACCAACTTAACAGGTTAAAATGCTAGTAAAAGCTTGGTGAAGAGCAAAACCTTTACCTGACAGCTAAAACTAATTAAAGGTATTATATGGCAGGCCTCCTTTTCAAAAAACAAACAAACAACCCCTCCTGCTGAACATTAAACCACACGGTTTTCCAGCAACACTAGTTGTGCTCTTTTTGTATTTGTTTCCACTTAGTGTTCTCTTCCGTTAGTGCACAAATCATGAATACTCTGGTTTTTTTCCTGTTAAAAAACTCTGTTTTTAAAAGAACTTGGGAGGGGAAATATCTTTACTGCCATGGTAGTATTGGGACGATCTTCTTCTTGTGTCCAGAATGTGCCTTGTGTCTGAATGAAAGGCAGAGGCATAGACTACGGGTGGGGGGGGGGGCTTTAGAACTTTCTGTAGCTGGTGCATTCTGTAGCTGGTGCAGATTAGAATTCTCTTGCTTCTGTAACACTCTCTCGTGCACAGAGATACCTTTATGGAATGCCTTCTTTCCTTATAAACCTCTTAGTTCTCTCACTCCTGGATCCCACTTCCCCTGAAAATTAAATCTGTGAATGCTCGGAATGAGTCTACGTTGGCACTGCAGTTCTGGAATCCCATCCACGGTGAGGCCTGCCATATAATACCTTTAATTAGTTTTAGTTGTCAAGTAGAGTGCACACTTTGCATGCAGCAGGCCCGGGGCCTGATCCCTGAATCTTGTGAGCAGGACTGGGAAGACCTCTGCATGGGACCTTTATGCTGCTGATGTGTAAAACTTTTAAGCATTTTATAAAGAATTTTGTTGAAGAGGTTCTGGAACTCTGTTCCAGCGTGTTCCCCCAGAAAAAAAGCCCTGATAGTGTGAACTGGACCTAAAAAGGCTACGTACTTACCAATGTCGCAATGAGTTCTCTACATTTTGGCTGAATGGGATCTCTTCACTCTGCCACTAGTGTACAAAATCAATGCTCATTCAGAGAAGGACCTGCAACTTCAGTACCACAGACTCTCAACATAGAAATTTGACAGTACTCTTCTGTACAGGATTAACCCACTCAGTCCAGTCCAGGAATGCGAGGGAACCCAGCACTTTCAGTAAATTAAACAACAAACCACGAGGTAGGCTATACCCTCTCTGGTTTTCAGAACAATTTGCCACCAGAATCTCTTTCAATAGTCCCTGCCTTTCCTAAGGGAAGAGATTCAAGCCCTTAGTTGGCATCTAGGTTTTACACATCAGCAGCTCTACTCAGAGATGCACACTATTTACCCTCCAATGGTAGCGTATGTAGTCAGCGTCAGCCACAAGATTTAGCCTTGGAGTTCAAGTTACACATCCGAAACAATTAGAAATAAGAAGGATCTTTATTCAGTACTGAGCATAGCAAAAGACTATTAGAGGATACTGAAAACAATATAAAATCTACAGCTATTTGCCTTAACTACATATTAATGATTCATAGTTACCAAGCTCAGGAACATCCAACAGTTCAAGACAGTCCAAGTAGGTACCAAGGGATTTTGAAGAGAAATCCCATTTTGCACAAGCATGTGGTCCAATTCACAAAGCAGCTCTTTGTTTCCCAAGAGACAGCATTTCAGGTGCAATAAACAGACAATGGCAAGAGGAGAGAAAAGAGCAAGAGAGCTAACAGAATCACTCCCATAGTGATCAATGGAATTATACCCCAATCTAATCGTAATCAGCTGTGGCCATTCAGCCAATCACGAGCAGCAGGGGTGTGTGGCCAACTGTTGGTTGCCATAGCTGCGTGTGGGGATAGGCTAGAAGTTTGGAGGCCCTGCCTGCAGTCAGGTGATTCAAGCTCCAGCTTCACCATGATGTACATGACATGGCCCATGTAGCCTTAAAGCAGGAGCCTTGAAGTCTGGCTCTTCCACTTAGAGGTGTTAAAGAATGTGTGGTTATATGGCATGGCTATTTAGGTTGTTCAGACCATTTGGTCTGCCCTGGCCCATTTGGCCTGCAACAGGAAATAAGGCACAGCCTGTCATCAGAATGTAATCACAGGAGAAGGCATGTGAATTCAGAAAGCAATATTTCTATACACCTTCAGAAACACAAGACCTTTCGATTTGCGCTGGCTGTGCGTGAACAAGAAAATTTGCTATATTTTACTAATTATTTTATACTTTAATTCTATACTAAAGTTCACCTACCTACAGAGAACCATTGCGACGCTGCCAAGCTACACCAGGGAAAAACTAAATAACCCCCCAACAGTGGGAAACGAAACCACAATCTCCCTATAACAGAACTATCAATGAGGTGTTCTCTACCTTTACTGATAGAAAAGAGGTTACCCTAACAAAGCTCTTTAAAATAAATTTTCTTGTTGACCTTTAGTTTATTGAACTCTACTGCACGAGAAAATACCAAGGAAAAAAATACAATCATTTTTACCCTTTTAATATTTTTAGTGATGCAACACAATAACCTTCTCTCTTCCATCTTTGTCACATGGGTTAATACAGCTTTTTCCACATGTTCAGATTGTATCTGATGGCATAAACAGAAGCACCTCACCCTTCATTTACCATCACTCCATGTTAGTTCGTTCATTACATTAGAAGTATGCACAAGCACTACCTGTCGAATGATCAGCTGGACTTGTCCCCTCGAGTGCACAGTGGGAGATGTTGAGAGGCTGCTGCGAAAGGGGTGCTAGAAATACCAGCAGCCCAAATCCCAGGGACAGGAACTGCTTGAACATTCAGATGACTCCAGCATCAAGGATTCCAGCGGTCTCAACCAATGCTGCCAGGTGCCACTGCTCTTGCACCACCATCGCTGCCCAAGGCAGAAGGAGAAGCAGGGAGATGGCAAAGAGGGCTCACCATGTGTATGCATTAACTGTGATTAGGGTGATGCCAGAATGTGTGTGGCATGACTACAGGATGATAAGACCATTTCGGAGAGGGCAGCTTCAGGGAAAGGGGAAAGTTAAAGGAATGCATCGTCATATTTCTGCCTGCTTTGCTTCTTGGCCCCTGGTAATGTACTACACCTGACCCACTGCAATGCACATATTTATAAAATGAAGGGACACTCCATTAAGACACTTTCCATGGTTGTACACTTGATAGCAAACTGGAACACTGTACATGTAGAATTTGCTGGAAAGTAACAGTAAACGCAGATCAAAGTTTGAGTCCAGTGGCACCTTTAAGATCAACAAAGTTTAATGCCACTGGTCTCAAACTTTGTTCTGTTGCTTCAGACCAGCTACCCGCCTGAATCTAGTAAACACAGGTTGCAGTCTTTGGAACCATCCTAGCTATTGGCTATAACACCTCTGGCTTCATTTTACTGAAACCCACACAATTGATCAGTTATGAAATAATCATGAATATCGCAACTTCTCAGGAGTTCACCCATCATCTTTACAAGAACTAGATACAGGTAAGGTTGTGTGTTGTTGGGTAGAAAGGGGTGCAACATAGAAACAAATAGACAGAATCATCATAGTATTGGCCAACCACTGATCTACCTGTGGGAATGTTATGCATGCATGACAGTAGAATGCAAATGGCACATACTAGTATGTGTACTCGCATTGTATAATAAATGACTGCATGTGTGTGAAAGAGGAAGTGTCTGAATGAAGGAGAAACGGACACAAAAAGTATGCCTGCTCTTCCGGCTCAACATCCATAGGTCAGGGTTTCGAGCACATTTTAAACTCTTCCAGAGGGTGACCATGTGCTCCAACCCAGAAAGAGTTATTGGGAGCTCCTAGGCATCACATGAGGATTTAAAGGGCAGCTTTTGCTTGCATGCCTCAGAAGATTAGCAGCAAAAGCTGGTTAGCCTTTTAAATCTAGGAGAATCTACTGCTCTCACCTGCACCCCAGCTGTGGTTGGTTTCTTCTGAGCCTCAGTGTTTGGGGTTTCGCTAGCAGAGGTTTTGGCAGGACTACAGCATCCGGGTGCTCTGCAGAGGAATGGTGTTGGGACAACCTTTGGGACTCCCCAAGTGCAGTTTGTAGCATTCTTGGGGAAGTTACAGGCACAGGGTTCTTCTTCACAATCTTCAGAGTTAACAGTGACCAGTGACTGATGGACGGTTTGCAACCCAGAGTTGCAGAGTGGGTGATATTCTTTGTGAGTTACTTAATTGCTGTTTTGGAGGCAGGCTTGGCTGCTAGGAGTGAGGCATTTGTGGGGTGGTCGATTGTAGCAGCGTTCAGCTGCATATACAGCAACCAGTACACCCCCCCCCCCAACTGGGCTTTGTTGGGAGGCTGCTTGATCAGCTACCAGGATTTGCACTAACTTGCTTTGGCTGGGAAATTTGAGTGGCTTGGCCATCCAAAATCTAAAAGGGCATACTTCTAAGCCAGTTTGTGTTCTTGTTTGGGCACGCATTTACTTTTGCTTTATTATGCCTTGGGCTTGTTCCCTGCCCCGCAGGCAGAGGTCATTTCGCGGGGGATCGCAGTTCCCCCGGGTGAGGTACGGGGGTGGGGCACATGATGAAGCCCCGCCCCCTGCTTCCGGCCGCCCCGCTTCCGGCCCTCATTCAGCCAGGAGGAGGCAGGAGAAGAGGGAGGGTAAGTTGCTTCCTCCCTGCCTCTCCCCACCCCTGCCTGCCTGGGGCCAGGGAGGGCCTTCGCGGGGCTTCCTTGCACTCCCACTGGCCTTGCAGGTCCACCGCCGGGCCCCTCATGGGGCTCGGCAGTGGAGCTGCAAGGCCGCCGGCGGTGGCGGCCGGGACCGTTGGGGGCGGGGTGTGTGGCCTTATGACACACTTCCGGTGATGCCAGGGGGTGTGGCCTTATGACACACTTCCGGTGATGTCAGGGGGTGTGGCATATGCTAATGAGTTATGCTAATGAGTTCCCCCAGCTCTTTTTCTACGAAATGACCCCTGCCCGCAGGCTACAGTGTATATGGCAAGTTTATCTCCATTTATTTGCTATAGTGCATAACCTGTAGTCTGCAGTCGCAGTAAGGTTAAATTCGTTGTTTATTGTGGGGCATATATATCAAACAAAGTAGTGGTTTAACAGAGTTTGAGTCCAGTGGCATCTGTAAGACAAACAAAGTTTTAAAGTACTGCTGCAGTGATTTGCTAATTTTGAACAAGCTAATTATAATATGTTTTATTGTGACCTATTTAGAGCAGATCCTTTATATCACCAAACCATGCCTTCCAAATGGCAGACCCTAGATCACGGTCCTCTAATAAGGGTGCAGCAAGGGCTCAGCACAGCATGATGTCTGCTGTTTCCAAAAAACCAAAGCAGCTTTCCCGGGGTGCCCACTCAAAAAACACAGTGAACGCCAAAGGCTCAGCATGGTGGCTCGAAGGTACACAGGGTCTCACTAGAGCAGCAATTAACAGGAGCCCAGCTTTCCTTCCAGCTTTGTTGTTGTTCAGTCGCACAGTCGAGTCCGACTCTTCGCGACCCCATGGACCAACTCCTGCCAGGCCCTCCTGTCTTCCGCTGTCCTCTGAAGTTGGCTCAATTTCATGTTCGTTGCGTCGATGACACTGTCCAACCATCTCATCCTTTGCCGTCCCCGTCTTCTTTGACCTTCAATCTTTCCCAGCATCAGGGTTTAGTGCCAGACAATTCAGCCATCCTTTTAGGGGTTGCTCAGATATTAGAGTGACTTTCTGAGCGTTTGCAACTGGGCTCAGGCAATGCGGTCCCTGAGCCTCCTGCCACTCCCAGACCCAAGGGGCGGGGGGTACCAGACCCTGCTCCTCGGAGGAATCCATCTCACCCAGTGATTCCAGGGAGAACACTTCACACAGCCGTTTGCCACACAAGAAGTGGTGTACCAGGCATCATAAGTCCTGAAAGGCATCGAGGGAGCACAACACTTCTTGCAGCGACACTGAGTCTGGTGAGTCTGCCTCTGAGGAGGATTCCATGCATGCAGCAGGGAGCTATTAGGTTAAGGGTGTACATGTTCCGAGTTTACCAGCTGGCTGGAGCATGGTTTGGGGTTCTGAACAACCAGGAGCTAACAGGGCATCTGCCACCTATAGTGACTTCAAAGATTCCCCCCCCCCCAGGCATCCATCTCCCCCGCAAGACCCGGAAGCACATCCTGGACAGTTATTATGTGGATGTTTTTTCACTGCTCAGACCAGAAGGGGATGAGGGCAAATGGGGGCTGCACCCTGAAAAAAAGGGTGGTGTTGAGGGTGTAGCCAACCATACTTTTTTAAATCGGATATTGTTTTTAACTGTTTATGATTCTGGCATACTATGCCAAACACTGTTAGCCCCCTGAGCCTGCTTGCGGGGTGGGCAGGATATAAATATAATAAATAAATATCTGGCTATGTGGTTTTCATGGGCGTAGTGCTATCTGCCTACCCAGAGCAGGGCTGGCATCTAACCTACCACATGTCTAACACTTTGACGGTGCGTTCCCTGGCTGGGGAGTCCGCCACAATTGATTATGACAAGGCCTTTCACAGGCTGGCCTCCCATAGTGGGGTTTCCAGGTGGGATCTCATTAATGATAGGATCTCATATGCGATCTGGGCCTGACCCATCCAGGAACAAGGCGTGATACTCCCCAAAGGGCTTGCTGGGAGCATAATCAGGGGAGATGTAACTGTGTAAAATGCAAACTGGACCATAATCGTGACATGTACTTTGGCAGTCACCCCAGGCTGGCTTGCCTGCATAGTGGGAGGCAGCCATTTTGGACCGCCTGCTCCTTCTCTAATGCTAGCACCCAAAAAGAGGGAGGATCGGGCACTGCTCCTACCTCAGGGACCACAAAATAGTTCGGCCACTTTGGGGAACCTAGACTTCGGCTTAGCTTGCACACTCATCCACCCCCAAATTTTGGTCTAATGATTAGCATCATATCCTAATAAGGCCGCTGCCAGATTACTTCAGGAGTGGTTTACTTATGGGTTTCATATCCCGTACACTGGCTCCCGAATTGCCATGGATTGTGGAAACCTCAAATCAACTATGGATTTACCTGATGTTGTCATTCATAAAGTAGCCAAGGAATGTGTTGATAAGGAATGTCACTTTGTCCCTGATAAGGCAATTTTACTTGCACTCTTAGGACCTAAACTGGAAGGTACATATTGGTACTGATACTATTTCCAGTATATACAACTACTTATGACACAAGGCCAGATATATTTGTAGCCCCAAAACAGAAATCTTTTGGCATGTCATTCAATTCCATATTGGAACATTCCATTTTTGGTCCTATATTATTAATTATTTATTGCCTTACATGTGTTACAGGGATTTTGTTGCTTGATGTACTTTGTACTATTTGACCTCAGAAGAAGGCTCTTGTGAGCTGAAACACATCAGGTCATTCACTGTCCTTTTTGTGCATTTGTTACTTTTAACATTTTACGAGGCTTTACTTGAGCCCCTACTATACTTACTTATGTTTTTAACTTTTGGCCCTCAATAAGTTTTCTAATAGGCTTGCCAAGTCCTCCCGGGGGGCGGGGAAACCCCCGCCCCAGAGGCCCGTTCCCCGCCGCCAGCGGATCGGGCCCCAGGGGGAACTCCACCCCCACGTGCACATCACCCAGAAGAGACGCGGGTACGCCGGGCACGCTGGGGGCAGGGCCAGGACCATCCGAGGGAAAACTCTAGGTTTTCCCCTCGGATGGTACTGGCCCCGCCCCCAGCATGCCTGGCGTACCTGCGTCACTTCTGGGTGACGAAGATGCGGCGCGCACACGCACGCACTCCAGACGACGGCTGGGAGTCCCCCGCTCCGGTAAGTTTCTGACTTGGCAACTCTATTTTCTAAACTTCCTTTGGAGGCTTTTGCTTGGTTGGTTTAGTCCCCCCCCCTTTTTGCGGCTGGATGGGCCATTGGCCTGATCCAACATTGGATTCTCTTATGTTCTTGCCTTTTCAGCTTTAAACTCAACGGCCATTGGTATGTTGATAAGGCCATGCCCATGGGCTGTTCTGTCACCTGTGATGCTTTTGAGGCTTTCAGCCCATTCCTAGAGTGGGGTAGTCAGGAGCGCCACTGTGGGGTGCCTGCAGGGCTGATGGGTGACACCTCCGCCCCACTGACAAGTGGCCAGGGCTTGCTACTTTCCTGACGTCTTCCAGACAAAGACAGGTTAAGTGACTGTGTGGGCTCTGTGCTTTGGCCCCCCAAAATACAGTAAGAGAGAAAGTAAGGAACCTCAGCAGCCTCTCCCCCAAACTCCACCAACGAGTGTTCCCATCTCCCCTCCAGTCAAAATCTGCAAGCTTCAAGCATGTATTCCTTGACCAAGAGAAGAACAGGACAGGCATGGAGAGATCTCCTCTTTCCCATAACAAACTGGCACATACTAAATGTCAGAACATGGACAAATGCAGGGGTGGGGAAACCTATCCCAATTATGTCTTAGGAGAAGTCCACGGTGTGCAGGGAGTGTGGCTGTGGTAGACTGGATCAAGCTCTTAGTTTTGGATTTTAATCTTCGATTCGGAAGTGACAGTCATTTTCATTTGTCTGTTTCCACAAACGTCTGCAGATGTCAGAACAGATATTGAATTTCTATCAATGATAATGGGAAATTGGAAGGGGGGGGGGAAAGGATGATAACACTACACTATGGCAGAACCCAGTTGTTTAACAGTCCTGCCAAGCAGTCTTTGGTTATGTAATACTTTAGCAAAACCAATCCCAATCAAATCAGTTGGATGATTCACATCTAGGCATATGCCTAAAGCACTTTCGAGTCAAGCCAAAAGGCTTCTATTTGGTTTTGTCAGCTTCCCACATTTTACCAACTCCAAATTTAAAACAACCGCAGCCGGAAACATTGAGGTTAACTTGAAATGAAAGCTGTATGCGGGGTGGGGGGGAGCAAAACAACATTTTGAAAATGCATTGTGAACGCAAAGGGGCCAGTCAAATTAATACTTAAATATTAAATATTCCCGCAGGTATTAATATGGTTCAACATGAAAAAGGAAACAAAATGGCTCATACTTTCTACTTTCTTCTAAATTACCCCGTGAGAGGTGAGATACAGGATTAAAAGGATATCCGACAGAAAGATCATTTAGAAACTGAAGAGTCCTTGAAATCACAGGCTCGCAACGTCCCCAGTATTTAAGATTGGTAACACTAGAATTTTAAAGAAAAGTTTTATAAATCAGTAAGTACAATTGCACAGAATCTGTAAACCAACTCACAACTTGAATAGGGAATATTTTGTTGCTTGCTGCTCCTGTTTCCATTGTGCCAGCATTTTTTTCTTCTTAAGAAAGGAAGCATTACTGGTTCTGATCCAAAGGTCAGTAGGAGCTCCAACACAGAGACAGAAACCCAAGTTTTTTCAACATTTTTGTGCAATCAGGGTTCACCGGCATAAAGGCTATGTATAACGTCTCGAGTGGAGCGAAAATTAAATTCAATGCTATTTATTTATAAAAAGTATACATTGCTTTTCCATGAATCCATGCTCATAGCAGTTTGTAAGAAAAAGCCAAGCAAGTAAATCTTTATATTGGGGCCTCTCAGTGGTCTTCACTGTAGTACTACCTTGCAAATACAATAATTGATTGATAAACAGCAGCAAGTCACTTCAAAGATCAGCAGTTGCTGAAAATCATGCATGCATGAAGAAAGACTATAGTTTTGCTGAAACCATTAAAAGGCTCAAATCTGAAATGGTACACATTTCTTTCTGCTTTAATCTTGCTTTACCCTTTCTTGTGGCAGTGAGTAGGACGGCATTACTATTTCATCATAGCAAACTATGAACATTAAATATTAAAAGCTTTAAAGGAGTTTACTGCAGGACACAAAATGCTTGCACTGTGGCAACATCCACGCAGTTCTCCAGAATAGCCAGTCCTGTTTTGCTTCATTCTCTCTGTTTTCTTCCCAAATGCCCGTGTGCTCAAAAACCATGTTTATTGCAAACTCATGAGAGGATGCATGGTCAGAATTCAACCTGTTTTGAGTTCAGATAATACCGTGGCATTTAGGACGTTAGAGCACCATCCAGAGAATTTTTATTCAATGGTCCATTTCCTCGGTCAGCCCCACCAAGTGGGCTGTATTTACTGGGTTCTGTAAATTTGGTCAGAGATGTAGATTTAAAGCAGTATTGGAAAATCATAGTTTGATTGGCTACAGTTCAGCTAAAATTTATTAGTAAACAGCATTAGTAAATAAACAGCTACATATAAGTTCTGCAATGATCAGTGATGTAAAATTCCTGGGCATTTTGTACAGCTATCATTGCCCATGTTTCTACGTGAGGGTACTTTTTCCCATCCCTTCAGAAACAGCAGCTTTACTGTCATATAATGACATTCTCTACACTTTAAAAAACTATCCTTCTGAGAAAGAAAAAAATTTTGGGGACCCCCCCTACTTTTATTTATTTTTATTAAGATGTTAAGTTTTAACAGGTGTAAAAACTACAGACAGAATCAAATCACAAAGCATAAGTTTAAACTGGTAGGGTTAAACTTGTTTATTCTAAGGCTTTTTTGATGCTGCTAAACTACCATAATAGGGTATGCAAAACATTAAAAAACAAGTACTGAAGTTCTAAATAAGCAGAAGACAGAGAATGGGGCAATTCAACCCAATTCCTCTTCCTCACTGCAGCCTCCCTGATCAGTATGGCTCTTTGTACACATTTTACCATAACTTTAGGGGACCGAAAGAGGATACTGGAAGAAGTGGGCAGATCTGTATATAACCTGGGTTCAAGTTTATTAAGAGCCCATAGGCCATACATTATAAAAACAAATTTAAGAACTTGAACTTGAAATATAACCTGGGTTTATTAAACAGTGCTTAGAATGATAATAAAATTAAAAATAATTAATAATTAATTTTAAATGGCCTTTCAATTTAATTTATTATTATTATTATTATTATTAT
>NW_015167552.1:654842-684046 GCF_001447785.1 Gekko japonicus
CAACAACAACAACAATTATTATTATTATTATTATTATTATTATTATTATTATTAATATTATTATTATTATTATTATTATCTCAGTGTCAAGTAGCAGCTGACTTATGGCAACCCCTACGAGGGGGTTCCAGGGCAAGAGACATTCAGAGGTGGTTTGCCATTGCCTGCCTCTGTGTAGCAACCCTGGGCTTCCTTGGTGGTCTCCCGTTCAAATACTGACCAGGTCCCATCGTGCTTAGCTTCCGAGATCTCACGAGAGTGGACTAGACTGTGCCACCCGAGTCAGGGTGAAGTGCTCTTATACTGCTTAGCAAAAACGTGCATGCATAAGCTTTCAGGATAAGTGGCAAGGAACAACCTGCAGCACAATAAGAAGAGGGGCAACCTAATGACAACTACTGTATTGGGATTATTACTGTGTGCTTGATTAATACATAAAATATAATAATAAACCCTGTAGAGTATTCATTTAAGTGGGGCACTGGAATATCAAATCACTTAACTCTATTTATTCATGGTCAAGTATCCACTTTCGCTGTATCTAACTAAGAGGCACACCTTGTAAACTAATGTGGAATTCAGTACGGAACAGATTGGTGTAAATATTTAGGCTTCCAGTTTTATGGTTTTAAGTGCTATAAAAACCAATAAAGTCTAAATACATGGAAGAGATTTAGAATGAAGTCCCTTATGCCTCCCCTCCTCACCAAGTTATTATCAGTTCTAAGCAGGGGCTTCGAGAATCTGCACATACTCCAGAGTATCTAGACGACAAATTCATCCCAATAACATCAAAAGAGATAGTTCACAGAGTATTCAAAACTTGAGAGCTTTCTGCCACACATTCATACGTGAGACTTGAAATTTGGCACTAACTGACGATAAATAAGATTTTTACCTGTACAAGGGTGACTCTTCCATTCACCTGAAACTGTCCAACTGGGAAAAATCCACACACATTCCGGACAATATATGTGCAGATTCAGCTAACTTTTTAAAGTCATGAGATCTCACTCTCAGAAGGGAAGTGTCGTGTGATGAGTCATAAAAGTGTTCCTTATTCATTTTTAGGATTCACTTTATGGCCATTTCATGCCCAATAGGAAACACATATACAAAACACCCAGCGTGTACTTTTACTGCTAGAATACCAGTTAGTACCCTCACTGAGAGAACTGCCACGTGCACGTACACTCTTTCTACACAAAGGATGTCAGCATAGGAAGAGACACTACAACAGACTGAAAATAACGGGCAGAGCAATCCTGTGTCGTGCCAGTGCTGTGTCCCAAGGGGGATAGTTATGCAGCCGCCAAATGGGAGAACCAACACTGTTACCAGGCGCTGCTATGGCAGCATCCATGGCGATTCCGCCACAGCATTCTGTTTCAGTGTTGTTGCAAGGTGGGGGTGGGGTGATAGGGCAGGCAGGACTAATGGGAGACATCAGTCAAGGAGGTCAAACCAAGCTTCTGTCACTGGCCGGGGCCTGAGAGGGGCAGGTCACAGGAGCCATGGTTTTCCTCTGCCGCCCTCCCCCTTAAAGAAATCAACTTCCGTTACAAGCCCTGACCACCTGTCAGAGGGGAGGGGGCATCACTCGTCAGCCCCGCAGGCACCCCATGGTGGCGTTCTGCACACAGAGCGCACAAGGCCCCAGATAGTGACAACAGACAAGAATGTGGATGTAAGGATGCCCCCCCCCCACTCACTGCTAGTTGTGGCATCCAGCAGGGTGCCATGCTGTCGAGGGCATCCCCATGCCAACTCATGTGCTGCCCCCACTGGAGGCACAACAGGAGGAGGGGCAGGGGTGTGTGGGATGCCCAGAGACATTCAGACAGGTCACCCAGCAGCTTCTCAATGTGCCCCTGTCCCTCACCCATGTGTCCTGTGCCAGTGTAATCTGCCCTTATGAGTTACACAGACATAGGGGTCAATTGGGTCCCTATTCCGATTTGGCCCCCCCTTCAGGATTGCTCTGTAAGTTCAAGTAATACAAAAATAAAGATTCAACTTTTCCCAGAACACATCATGTGAGTTAAGTTCACATGATGATCTCTGCTGCCAGCAGACTGTCATGAGTCAGCCAAGGCTCAGCAATAGCGAGGACTCCTCAGGAGAAGAGTAGCCCCGTGTAGCCAGCCTTGAGTTAAGTTAACGGAAGCTGACCAGCAGGAAAATAAGCTGCGGGCTAGTCAGGATTCACAGCCAACAGCTGGTGCAGAACCACCAACACTCTACAGCCCTTATTCAGCAGGTTAACTTCAGTTGGCCACTTCCAGCCCAACAGTATCAACTACAGTCTTAGAGCACCATAGAGGGAGACTGAGAACAGAGCTACAAGCAAGATGGCAAGGTGCACACCTCCTGGCCCGATGCCAACCACTTGCTGATAACGAAGATGAGTAGTTGCAGGAGTGCTTCTAAGTAACTGGTTGCGATCATGACCCTTACATGTAGGGCTATAAAAACTACCAAGAGAGGCTGTTAGGCATGAATGCAACATGTACAACAGATGCTACCAACTCTGCCTTGCCTGACTTCTGGACTTCTGACCTTAGACTGAACGACCCTGCTTTGCCTGACTTCTGTATCCCTAACCTTAGACTGAACAACTCTGCGCTGCCTGACTTCTGGCCTCTGATACTCAGAGCCTTCAAGACAGTATGCAGACCCTTCTCCACTGCCTGCTCATAAGCAACACCGTCAGCCATGAGGGCTCAGACATGCTTCCGAGTGGGACCAAAGGAATCATTCCAGTGTTTCAAAGTGGACATCTCCATCCAGATGGCATGTCCCAGGGCAGACACCCATTCCGCAAACATGCGCCAGAAGGCATGGTGGCAGGAGGTGGTGGAGCTGTTTCTGGTGATGGCAAGGACAATGCTCACATGCTCCATCAAAAACACGCACTGCAGTGCTTTCTCAGACTCTGTCCAGTTTGGCTGGTGATGGCTGTTCCTGCCACTAGATGCTGCAGCGACCATGCCACCCACACATAGGGGAATGTGGAGGCGAGCCATCCCTTTATTGGAAGACATCTATTCCCTCACCCTGCCCCACCCCTCCCTTACTCCTTGTTGGGCCATGCCAGTGCACTAGGACCAGTTTTACCCCCCCCCCCGGCTGCTCTGGAAGAGACCACCCATGCCATATCCCCCATGGAATTTGTTGCTGGTGCGACTTTGTGCCTGCTTTTGGGGGGGTGGGGTGTCCCTATGCTGAAAACGCTTTGGAAGCTGCCTAACTGCCGCCGTGCCCCCTGGAATGCCCACATCTATGCCACTGGCAGGGTTTGTGCTGTTATTCCACTGGTATGTGGCTGCGGGACTCCTGCGCTGGTGGTACTCAGCAGTGCAGCAGCACTAGTGTCCTGTGCCAGTGTAATCTGCCCTTATGCCAGTGTAACTTTGAGTTACACAGGCATAGGGGTCAGGCGGGTCTCTATTCCAATCCCCCCCCCCATTGCTCTGTAAATTCAAGTAATACGAAAACAAAGATTCCACTTTCCCCAGAACACAAACTCTCTTCTCTTCCCTTGTTGCTATTTATCTTCCAAAGAGAGATTTGGACCGATCTACCTGGAAAGTGTACCTGCTCCCATATGAACCTGCACAGGCATTACATCCAATTAAGTGGATGACCATGACAGCCTGTGTGTGGAAGTTAGAGTGTTGAACTATGATCTGGGCAATTCAGGTTTGAATCCCCGTTTTGCCACGGAAGCCGGCAGAGCAACCACAGATCAGATACAAACACTCATCCTGACCTACCTCACAGGGTGGGGATGAAATGGAGGAGAGGAGAACAATGTGAGCCAGTCTGGGTCCCCACTGGGGAGAAAGGTGTGGTATAAATGAAGTAAATAAATAAAAGTGAAAGACAGGGCATTTTGGGTTGTGGCATCACACTTATGGAACACTTGTCCACTTCACCTGGCCCCAAGACTGATGGACGGTCAGCACCAGGCTAAGATATTTTTATTTGGCCAGGCATTTTCAACCTCAGGATGTCCCCACACGGGTGTTTCATTGTGCTGATTGTTTAATTGTTTTAGTTGCTGTTATTAGGTAAATTCTGTTTTATTGATGTTTTTTCTACTAACTTTTTTTTTTTTTTTTGCTAGAGCTTTTAAGTTTATATTGCATTTCTACACTTGGGAACAGCCCCATACAATTTCAGGAAGTTAGCAGCACATAAATACTTTAAATAAGTTCAGCAAGATCTTGCTGCAGCAAGACAGCGAAATACTTTGCACTGTTATCATGACTGGCATTTAAAAAGGGAAATATAAAACTGCTCTCTTCCACTCAGTTCATCATCTGCTTGCCACTTACAAGCAGCATCCTTGAAGAGTCAGGGGAAAAAAACCCCCTCTCATTCTTTATTCAAGAGTTTGCACTGATGCTTGGAAATTGTGGTCCATGAGAGGAGGAAGGCACTGGCCCATTCTGCATCTAGCATTCACTCTGTGGTTTTACCAAACCCACACTGGAACAGAAAAAGATACGGCTCAAAACAGCATTCAAATACCCCGGGCAAACACCGTACAGACTGCAGAGTCACCCCTCAACGGCCATAAAACAGCCATAAATCTATGCAGACAGTACCATAAAACTGAGAGACCAAAGGTAGTGAAACTGGCATGGAGTGTGTGGACGCTACCATAAAATCCGACAATCAATACAGTGTAAGTGGCATGCAATGCAGAGTGGAATTTCTTTTCCAGGTGGGTTTGGTAAACTTGGTGGAATGAGCTCCCAGGAGAGATCCAGGCCCTGCGGGACCTTGTACAGTTCCGCAGGGCCTGTAAAAAGGAGCTCTTCCACCAGGTTTTCGAGTAGGAGCCGCCACCACCACTATTCCATCAACGCCTCTCCATCACCGCACTCTACCACCGTGGGTGCGGGTCGTTCCTAGCGGATGACAGGGTTGTGGGGACATATATCGCTGTTGTGGTTCAGTTATAACATCTTTAGAACACCACCTTGGTTGTATGATTCAGAGTGAGTATTTGGAGCACCAATTTTATTTTTACCAATTTTAATTAATTGTAGTACTCTGTATTATTGTATTTTATATTGTTTTATTGTTATAATCTGGCATTTTATGCCCTTGTTAGCCGCCCTGGGCCTTCGGGGAGGGCGGGATATAAATCCAAAGAATAAATAAAATAAAATAGATGCAGAACGGGCCAGTGTCATCCAGCCTTGCCCCATGACTGGCTGAGTGCAAGTGCTCATTTATCAATGTACCAGTCGGCAGTGTGGTCTCCTAGGGGAGGAGGGCACTTTAACAAGCTGCTTTAGCTACAGTATCAGAGTCGACAGTGAGATGATTGGCAGCTGTCAAGCAAGAAGCGGTGCCTTATCAGCATGATGTGGCTGCTGTAGTTTCCTCCACGAGTGTAAGAGCAGCATCCTGATCCCATTGAACTCAAGTGAAAGCAATTCAAAGCAGCGGTGACTCAGGAATGGATCAGGAAGGAGACAGTAGAGGACTACTCGATCCTGTATGTTCTCAGCATGCACTAACAACAACAAAAGGCCGATGTTTGGTGCAAGGAACATTCCTGACCACAAAGATATAAAAGCCACATAAACTTGAAATGTATCTCACTATAAATTGCATCCTGATTATAAATCTGAGAGTGTGGGTGCCGGTCTGGGCTGAGGAAATCTTAAGTTATAAGAGCATTATTTGCAAATTTTGTAGCACCTGTAATTACATATAAAAGGGGGGGGGGGAAATAGCCATGAGGCCAAGGGAGAGAAGATGGCAAATATGGAATATCAACTGTAAACATATATCACAAATCTTTTAAAACCAAGAGATCATTAGCACCATTTAAATTAAATTCAGTGTTTAAATTTAACTTGGAAGACAAACACACAAACCACAACAGAAGACAGTTCAGGCATAAAAACTTACATTTTTGCCATAAATGTTTCCAGAACTTGGTTGTCATCTGTTATACCCAAAACTTCAGACATTCGGGCATAAACCTACAAAAAAAAATCAACAGTGGCATCTTAATGACTTGCTACAGTTATCATAACATTTATTATTCTATACACAAAAAAAAGTATAAGGAATAGGGTTGCCAACTCCAGATTGAAAATGTCATGGACCAGCCAGGGCTCGGTGACAGTGAGGACTCCTCAGAGGAGGAAGGGCCCTGTGTAGCTAGTCCAGAGTCAACAGAAACTGACCACCAGGACAATGAGATGCCGGCATGCTTGGACTTGCAAGCCTGGTTCAGAATCACCTCCAGCTTCCAGCTCTAATTCAACAGGTGAAAGTCAGTTGCCTACCCCCAGCCCTCCAGGATCACCTGCACCATTGGAATGCTGCAGAAGAAGGCTGAGAACAGATTTACAGGCTAGGCGGCAAAATGCTGACAGTGGAGATTAATCTTTCCAGGATTGTTCCTGAGAAGCTGACTGTATACATGACATCTTGGTGTCCAGCTATAAAGCCTCCCAAGAGACAATTTTAGGAGTGAACACAACACATGCATCAGATGCTGAACTGCCAACACTGTCTTGATTTATTCCTGGAAACGTGACCTTGGACTGAACAACATTGGACTTCTGAAACCTCCTCTGGCCTTGCTATCTTTGGAAATTTGAGAGATGCTGTAACCTGCCACCAGAAGCCAGCAAGCCGGCCAGTACAGGGAAATTCCTGGAGATTTAGGGGTGGACACTGGGAATGGCAGAGTTTGGGGAGGGGAGTGACTTCAGCAGGGTATAATGCCATAGAATCCACCCTCCAGAGCAGCCACATTCTCCGTGGGAACTGATCTCTGCAGTGTGGAGATAAGTTGTAATTCCAAGTGATATCCAGGCCTCACCTGGAAGTTGGCAACATTAATAAGCACATTGGGATTTCCCCCCCCTTATCCTACAGTTCTACTGTTTACACTAAAAATGTATTACATTTAAAGGCTTAAACCATGGGCTGATAGTTCACACAGAGAGTTTGGTGAAACATCTGTTTACTGACATAATTAAAGAAGTTCCAAGACAGGCACCCATTATAATCTGTTACAGCAAATAAAGCAGAAGTCCAATGGCACCTTAAAGACTAACAACTTCTATTCAAGAATGAGCTGTCATGACTCATGAAAGGTCATGCTGGGATAAGGATGTAAGTTTTTAAAATGCTCTTGGACTTCTGCTTTATGACTGAGAAGGCCCGTCATTTTCTTTCCAGCAGCATATGGTGATGACAAGCAAAGTGAAATGATTGGAAGAAAACTACAAACATGCACATATGTGTTTACCCAGAAGCATGTATCAGTTAGTTCAGATTTACTTCCAGTATTACATCCTTAATGGCACAAATACATAGTTCGTGGGGGGGGGGGGGAAGCATATGAATGGCATGTTCTCGAACCTAATTGCCCAGTTTCCTTTGATGTGCTATCCTTCATGTCCTCCACCAACACCTCACCCAACCTGAACACTAAAAACCACTAAAATACACTGGTTTGCAATGATGTGAGAAGGTCTAGTTGGATTTACCTCTGAGAATATCAAAACAAACAAACAAAACAAAATACTCCCTCATGCTATCAAGTATATTCTCAATTTTTAGACCCACTGTTCCATCTGAGAAATTAAAACTTTCAGAAACCACAAATTTGTATATTTTACACAAGCTCTACTAAGGAAGATTTCCTCTTCCTTTATTCTTGGGGATATGTAATAGTATTTTTCCATCTGATAAACCAGTTCTGGTTTCTGTATTACTGTTATTACTGCTATTACTGCTATTACTGTTATTACTGTATTACAGTTACTGGTTCCTGTATTAAGTGTTTATTTGGGTGCCATGATGCCACAGGAGTCTGAGCTCAGGAGTGTGGAATGTAAAATATTTAATATAAATTAATAAATAACTCTTTCAAAAATATTATAGGGTTTTAAATAGATTCAATTGGGTAGCTGTGTAGGTCTGAAACAACAGAACAAAGTTTGAGCCCAGTGTCAAATTTAAAACCAACGAAGTATAATTTTGGATATAAGCTTCCGTGTGCATGCAAGAGTATACATACAACAAATTACGATGTCATATTTTAGTATTTACTTTATTTATCCCCCTCTTTCTTCATGGAGCTCTCAGGGTGGTGTACATAGTGCTCCCCTCATCATAACAACCCTGCGAGGTAGGTTAGGCTGAGCCAGGATTTCTAGCACCAGGTCACTCAGTGAGCTTCACTGTTGAGGGGATCTGAGATAGGAATTTGCCTACTCCTAACTCTATAGAAGAAGGAGGAGGAGGAGGAGGAGATTGGATTTATACCCCGCCCTTCACTTGGAGTCTCAGAGCGGCTTACAAACTCCTTTCCCTTCCTCTCCCCACAACAGACACCCTGTGAGGTGGGTGGGGCTGAGAGAACTCTGACACAAACTGCTCTTTTTAAAGGACAGCTGTGCCAGAGCTTGTGACTGACCCAAGGTCACATCAGCAGGTGCAAGTGGAGGAGTGGGGAATCAAACCCGGTTCTCGCAGATTAGAGTCCGCACACTTAACCACTACACCAAGCTGGCTAGATCACACTAGCTTGTAGTACTGTCAGACTTCAAATTGCCATTCAATTCTTCACTGAGCAGAAACTGGAAATGCAGGAGAATATGGGTTTTTAAAATAATAAATACATTATTAAAATAAATAAAAATAACTTTACTGGAACACAAGTAAGAGGTCGTTATGGGTAGGGATGGGCACAAACCGGAAAATTCCAGTTTAGTTCAGGGTGTACCCAAACTGAACCACGAACCATGCAAAAAATGCCCAAACTGAACCAGCTGGTTTGGGCTGCCTTTCTCCCGGCAGTAAAAGGGGGGGGGGGAGTGCCCAAGAAGAGTTAAATGGCTGCATCCATTTCACTTCAAGATAGGGGGAGAACAAAATGGAGGGGGTTAATGGCTCACAGCCCTTTAAACCTAACAGCTGATGGACTGACCCACTCAGCTGTTAGGTTTAAAGCCATTAAACCCCTCCGTTTTGCTTCCCCCCACTCGGAAGGGGGGGGGAATGAGAGGGATTGTTGAAATGGCTTGCATCTATTTCAGCCTAACAGCTGATGGTCACACCGCCATTTCAGCGATCCCTCTCATTCCCCACTTCCCAAGATGAGCTGCATGAACCTCCTGATAATCATGTGGAGGGTTGTGAAAGGGTTGTTGAGGTTAGATGGCATGTACCTCGCTTCGCAAAACACAACCTGGGCAATTTCATCACAAAATTAGGTTTGTGACAAGGTTCGTGCCCATCCCTAATTATGAGTACAATAGCCAGAACAGGAGCATCCCATGAGTGTGTACTTTCTACTATTTGCTGGAATTAACACACAATAATGTTGAACAGGACGGACGGTAATTCTTAGAATCATACTTAAGATTTCACTTTGGAAAGTGCCCCACATAACTTGTTAAATAAACATTAAGTAATAATAATTTTGTCTTTCTATTGCATGCATTCAGAAAAGTTCCAGATTTGCTTGCATTCAAAGAAGTTCCAGATTTGCTATCTGGAGCTAATTTCACAGTCCTTATATGCAAGATAAACTTGACACGGCTTCAAAATAACAGAGAAGTCATCAAGAGGAAGAGAAAGGTTTGCCTTGTCTAACAATAGATAAGAATTAAGTACAGTTTTCTTTTTTCTTTTTCTTTTTTTGACTTGCCCAGATTGGGCAAAGTTTATTATTATTTTTTAACAAGTTACATAGAAAAGAGCCATACATTTTAAAATAGCAAGCTGAATATCTCGCTCACATAATCATATTTGCATACAGCTTCCCATTTCCCCCCCTTGTTTTATTTTGTATTCAATAACATACACTATTAAACCAAGTATCTATTCCCTTTGTAAAACCAATTCATCAATATTCTACTTGCTATATTTCATTTTATCAGTACTATACTATTATTATTCTATTTCTATTTTATGTCAATATAAAACAACAGAAAAGAAACAGTCATAACTTATCAGTTTAACTATGCTAAAGAAAGCATATATTTCTTCTAAATTAACAATCTAGTCCCTTTAAATATTCTTTCACATTTTTAACACTGTTAGTTTTCAAAATCCCATTAACTAGCAGGCCTAAACATAATATGTTATATTTTCCCTACAATCCAGCTCTCACACTGACAAAGCCATATAGCTTTCACCTTGTCCTGAAACATCTGGTCTTCTCTCTAAATAAGTAACCCTGCAATTCCTCTCTAAAAATTCAGACTGCCCATATCTTTTCCTCCTCCTTCAATTAGGACATTACATGTAAAGGTAAAGGTTCCCTTGCTCGAAAGCCAGTCAAATCCGACTCTAGAGTTGTGGTGCTCATCTCCGTTTCAAAGCCGAAGAGCCAGCGCTGTCTGAAGACGTTTCCGTGATCATGTGGCTGGCATGACTAAACACCAAGGCGCACGGAACGCTGTTACCTTCCCACTGAAGTGGTACCTATTTATCTACTTGCAATTTCTTGCTTTCGAACTGCTAGGTTGGCAGGAGCTGGAACTAGAGACGGGAGCTCACTCCGTCATGCGGCAACTCGGGTCTCGAACTGCTGAACTACTGACCTTCCACAGCCTGCAGTTCAGCATCTTAACCACTTGAGCCACTGCAGCTCCATGTACATGTACAGAGAATAAATTAAAGTCCATGTTTTATAGCTTTCATTAGTCAGTCAGGACAATGCAAAAGTTGGAGGTACTTTGCTTCAGGTTATATTCATAAATTAATTGGGTATCAAATAACAATGTAAATCAGGTGTAGAAACACATCATAGATAAACAGTTCTCAACAGCTTAAAAGTTCCAGTTTCAGTAGATCATTACCCCTTCAATCAATTAAAACCATACAGACTGTCAAAGAGTGCTACTTCCACTTGTCGTCTCTAAAATTTCAGACTGCCCATATCTTTAGCTTTCATTAATCATTCAAGATAATGTAGGGATTAAAATACTTTGCTTCAGATTATATTAATAAATCAATCGGATATCAAATAGTCATGTAAATCAGGTTCAAGAATTAAGTACAGTTTTCATACCAAATTTGGCCCGATAAAAATATTTCACCTTAACTGTTAAGCACTCCTCTATTCTTGTGATGGATTCTGCAGCAGCTGTTCCTACTAAAATACCACCATATATATTATACGGTCTTCTAAAATTATTGCATAACACAAATCAGTGTCCATGATCCAAACAAAAACCAGATGGTAAAAAAGAACAAGAGAAAATGTACTATAGTAGTGTTTTGCCCTATTGTCAATTAGCATTCAGATCAGGGTTTAACAAATAAAAACACTGGAAGAGCCGTCACACTTAAAGAGCATTCCTTTAATCCACAGTTATCCTTATAGCTCTTACTACTCCTTTTATCATGCATTAGCTTTGATTCCTATTATCCCATCAAGATCTGTGTCAACACTCGTCCCAGGAGATTTCCCTCAACTGCTACAATCTGACAGCAAAGCTTGAGTGCTAAACAGGATCATTACCTCTTAAATCTACTTATCTGAATCACTGAATAAGTAAATTGAAAAGCTCATTAACAGCAACAATCTGATTTGTTTTAACATGTGACAGAGTCGTTTTAGGTAGCTGTATATGGATAACATGATGGCGAGACTCCGCCGTACGCAAAGGTAAAAGTCCTTCGAATTAAAATGGCTATCAAAGACAGCGAAAGCTTGGGATGTTCTAAATCTTATTCCATTTTGCACAAGACATTTTTAGAACAGTTTGATTCTCCTATACTATACCTACTGTATTCAAAATATACACTCAATACCGTATGATTGTTTTTGCACATATAGATGTGAAGTATAGTATTGGGAATTGTGCCTGCTTGCTCAACCCCTCCTTGCTGCCAATGTCCCCACAATGGAAGTCCTATCTGTACAAGTATCTATTATATTCGTACACTCCAACACAAAGAAACTGCCTTGGGAACATGGAAGATGAAAGGTAAAGTGTGTGTTCAGTCACCACCAACTCATGACAACCTCATGAAGTTCCACCTTGTGGGGTTTACAAGGCAAGAGCTGAGCAGACATGGTTTGCCAATGTCTTCTTCTGTGGTTTTCCATCCAAGTACCAACCCAGCCTAGCTTCTAAGATCTGACAAGACTGGGCTAGTCTAGGCCATTAGGGCTGTTACAACATGGAAGACTGTTCTTGTTGTTCAGTCGCACAGTCGAGTCCAACTGTTCGCGACCCCATGGACCACATCATGCCAGGCCCTCCTGTCCTCCGTCGTTTGTTCAACTTCATCAGAGGTCATTTCGGAGGGGATCACGGGGGATTGCAGTTCCCCCGGGTGAGGTACGGGGGTGGGGCACACGATGAAGCCCCGCCCCTGCTTCCGGCCGCCCCGCTTCCGGCCCTCATTCAGCCAGGAGGAGGCAGGAGAAGAGGGAGGGTAAGTTGCTTCCTCCCTGCCTCTCCCCACCCCTGCCTGCCTGGGGCCAGGGAGGGCCTCATCCATGGCCCATCGCTACCCGTTTACTACCGGGTTTTCCCCGGTGTCTTTTAACTCCGCTTCTGCTGTGAAGCAGAACGGGTTGCCGACGGCTGCGGGGCGCCTCCCAGATGTTGTTGTCTGATCACGCCCCATATTTGTTGCATCGATAAACACTGTCTAACCATCTCATCCTTTGCTGTCCCTTTCTTCTTTTACCTTCAGTCTTTCCCAGCATCAGGGTCTTCTCCAGCTCCCTTCTCATTTGGTGGCCAAAGATACAGGTCATGAATTTGGCAACCATACACACAGTCCTCCTGCACAGATGGGACTTCAAACACAGGAATAACTGGCCCAATTGGGGATGATGTTACCCTAATAAATTTAATAGATCATTGGTGGATAGTGAAAGACTCCAACAGCTGCCTCAAGGAAGCATCTACCCCATCTCACTTTACTGATGGGGTACTGATACTGAACATACTTAAAAATAAATCTCCAGACTAACATATTCCTTTCTAAAAATTATTTTTGCATCCACTCTTTTCCACCCAGTTCCTCTGATTATTTTTAGATTATGGGGGCTTGGGGAAAGAGAACAATCTATTCTTATTGCTGAAGTAATCAAAAGGTTATTTGCTACCACATGAAGAAAAGGAGAAACGGAGATGTTACATACAACTTCAGAGACAAAATTGTAAAAGCCGGTGTATTTCAATTTAATTATGGGTCAAGAAAACATGTTATGACCATTATAGAAATTAAAGTTTCACTACTACATCGTTCATATAAACCTTTGCCCCCCAGATACGTTTAGTTTAGAAACAGAAGCTAATTGTGTCAATCCTTAAAATGTGATCCGTATTATAAAACTGGGAAACTGAGAATGAGGGTTCCTAAAGGTTGTATGGATACATAATGACAGCCACAGAAATTCAA
Source organism: Gekko japonicus (assembly GCF_001447785.1). Classification (NCBI taxonomy): domain Eukaryota; kingdom Metazoa; phylum Chordata; class Lepidosauria; order Squamata; family Gekkonidae; genus Gekko; species Gekko japonicus. The sequence goes on from NW_015167552.1 coordinate 668,265, forward strand.
TAACAGCTCTGTATGGAATGCACTCAGAATCACTGCATGAACAAATTAAACTAGAACAATGAATCCTTCACACTGTGCAAATAAGAAAAAACCAGAAAATTTTTGATTCTCTGTGCTTCATAGAGGTTGTAATAATGAGTTAAGATTTGGGGGTGGCAAAGCTTCATTCTGTTGTGGTGAAGTTATTGCCCGGAGGCCAGGCATAAATGTTTAAGATCCTACAACTTCTTGAACTTTCTTCAAGGCTTCGCTGCAGAAAATCAGCACTAATACAAAAACAACATTAAAGCATTTTGTCATCCAACAACTTAGGGTTACCAAATATTTACTCTTCCTAGCCAAACTAGGATGGTGGACAAGAGGAAGTTACGTCACCAGCCTAAGCCCTGAAACACGTTACCATGCACAGGACACAGTGAGGGAAACACACTAGTTCATGTTATGTAGTGTTATTCTTAAGAATGCTTTCCTTGCCACATTTTGTATTCATCTGTACAAAAGGCATAAACGCCTTGCCATTGGTGGAGCATGGCAGACGCAAGTGCAAACTGCTGCCTCTTCCAGCAAAAGGTCTGGGTCCTTGATTCACGCATTTCCCCAAGGGGGGAAAAATCCCTAGCAACTGAAGCATGCATGCACGATCTGTGTCAATGGGTCAAAAAAGGAGAAGCTGAAAAGTATAATGCCAGCATTTTGTCATTGCATCTCGCATTTCATATGAAAACTCCAAATCCTAGACCCATAAAAGCTCAATCGATGTTAATGAATGGCAGCAGCTGTTTGAGAACAGAATTCAGTGAGGGTTATTCTCCATTTCAACCATGTCAACCCGGAGAATGGCTGCCACCAGCACGGATGAAGGATTACGGGCACACAAAGAGGTGAAAGTCAGTCCTCCACAAATATCCTTGAGTTGTATGGGACAAAGAAAACAGGCCTCCATCTGAGATGGTCAAGAGAACACAGAACCTGCTTACTACTACAAAGACTGGGACCAACAGGGCAGTTTAAACTCTCACCCCACAGAATTCCCGAGTGCATGCCACTATTTTCTCCCTTGACTGGTTGCCGCTCACTCACAGGGAAATAAAATGCTGTTCGCTCATATGGAAATAAAGCGAAATGAAATAAAATACTGGAAGTCTGTCCACCATCAAAACTGCCAGCAACAGGGATTTCATGGGATTCCTCACCTCCATGTACCTTCAGAAGGGGGAGTGGAGGAATGTATTTCTGATACCTTACACTCCAAATAAAACACAGAAGAGAAGCTGGGTTCACTAGGATTTCCCAACTTTGTGTGGAGCTGCTGTCCTAGTTACAAATGGTCACAAATACTAACAAAGGACCCAGCAATTAAATATCAATACAAAATAACATATTGCTGAACAAGTTCTTTTTCTTAACAATACATTTCAAAGTTTTAATGATTTTGTTCCAATAGAAAAACTTCGTCAGGAGACCGAGGTCCCGAAATGACAAGAGCAAGAGGACGAACTTTCTCGAGCTGACTGTCCGTTTCGACCTTTGTCTTTGTCAAACATCCTATTAAAGATACATATTAAATTTTTGTAAATTCCTTCTCACTGCTGTTTTCCTACTATTAAGATTATGTATCTTTAATAGGACGTTTGACAAAGACAAAGGTCGAAACGGACAGTCAGCTCGAGAAAGTTCGTCCTCTTGCTCTTGTCATTTCGGGACCTCGGTCTAGTTACAAATGGAGCAAATATCAGTTGGGATTGTGTCTTCATTTGATAGGGGTTTTTGGGGGGGAGAGCAGAAGACGAGCAAGTTTTGGGGAAAGACCTACACTTTCCAGCTTTGGCCAACTTCATCCAAATTGAATAGCCCTTCAGTAGCTAATTTCCGCATTTCTGAAATATCACACTTCTGCACATTAGCATGGCCAAAGGACTGAAGAGCCACTCGTCTTTGCAGGGAGAGAGATGATCTCTGTGGCCACCCCTTGCTTGTGGCGTCCAAGGCTAAGCACAAAGAGCACGGCCTTTCTTCAAATGGCAGGCAGACGTTCCAACGTGCAGCTCTAATCCCTAGAGCCCCACAAACTCTCTACCCCATCAGCTGTGAGCCCAGAGCACAGGCTACAACACCGCTGCACACTGGCTTCACTTCCTCCCTACTTGAACTTGGATGGTTTACATTGAACCATGAATCATGAATATGATCTACTCCGACCTTTCTATAACAGCCATTCCATTCTTACTTTTTCCTATATAGAGATCACCCTTGTGGCTGACCTCCGCATTACCGCCGAAACCTTTATGTTTTGTTCGAAATGAACATTTGTCTACACATCATAAAAAGCGGAGCAGGAACTGACTCATCGGGCACTCCATGAAATTGCTGAGTGGTCGGGTTAGAACGGATAAAAGGAAGTACTTCTTCACCCAAAGAGTGATTAACACTTGGAATTCACTGCCACAGGAAGCGGTGGCGGCTACAAGCATGGACGGCTTCAAAAGGAAATTAGATAAGCATATGGAGCAGAGGTCCATCATTGGCTATTAGCCACAAGGTATAGATAGGGACTCTGGGGCAAGTGATGCTCTGTCATCTTGGTGCTTGGGGGGGGGGCCAACAGTGGGAGGGCTTCTAATGTCCTGGTCCCACTGGTGGACCTCCTGATGGCACTGGTATTTCTGGCCACTGTGTGATACAGAGTGTTGGACTGGATGGGCCTTTGGCCTGATCCAACATTGGCATCTCTTATGTTCTTATGAGTTGCCAAAAAGTAACCAGCATTTAAAGGAGAAAATGGTTTTAATCCTGGTCAGTGGAGTGCTTAGGAGATCCATCGTGCAGGTGTCCTCTCAGGACAGGAAACCTTGCAGATGGTTTGTCCAACCCAGCAAGCCTGACCCACATTCAGAAGTTTCTGCACGTGAACTGAGTATCTGATGCTGTCTCTCTCACATGCAGAAAGGACTCGGCAGGAAGAACTCCAGCAGGTGACACCTGGTGCGCCTGGCGTTTCTGTACCTTGAACACGCTGCCTAACAGACAGCCGTACGGTCCATTTTAAACAGAGCTCACTGGGCGGCCATGCACGTGTTTGTGATTTCAGGCAATCTCTTCCTCACCGATCATCTGCTTGGCAGGGAAGCCTTCATGCACAGACAACAAGCATGCAGGCTGCTGCTGCCTGTGGGAACTCTGGATCGGGGCCTCGGTGTTTTAAGATATATAGATATATATATATAAATGTGCTTTTTGCACATTTATATCAGAGCCTTAGGGGAAGGTGGAAGATACACCGCAGCTAATACCAGCAATTTGAACACTCCTCTTTGGCAGGCCAGAAATAAGATAATTGTTCAACATAGGCTGGCTCTTTTGAACTACTGGAAGCATCGCCTGTAATTATAGACATCTGTCATTGCTAGCCACTCAGTAGTAATCCTGACATCAGTATACAACTATAACACTAAACTGCCTCCAGGCGTAGTAATGGAGGACAGATACAAAAGGCGGGCAATCATCCGCTTCATCCAAACTATCTGTCAAAGGTTCCCAACCATAAATAGCTCTTACATTTTGTATCCTTAGGATAATATGTTGATTTATTTTATATCCTCTAATATTTACAGTCTGGGCCATCTACTAAAATAAGGAAACAAACCTTATGGCTAATAGAGGCAGCCACTATTTGACACTGTCCTAGAAGACCAGAGCTTAATGCTCCAAAGATAAAACACTGCTCACCATTTGGAACATGTTCAATTACAAGAATAAACAGCCCTAATCATTTCAGTGCAAGCAAACCACGCTAGGGGAAAAAAATATTGTACAGAGATTTACATTTCAGATCTTTTTGGGCTCTTTTACAAAGCCATACAGGGACCCAGAGACATGCAAGGAAATCATGCAGTTTATGCCATCGTATTTGGTTGAATAATGAAGTATTTAGTATTTGCAAGTCATGTGTAAACAAGATGCGTTATTTATTCTACTCATCGATTTATGTGTTTATCGGGAACAATATATTTTCCAAAATCTAAGTTGGATGTATCACCACAAAACAGCAATTGGAGAACAGAGCATAAAAAAGGTGACTGTGGGCTTAAGCTAATTAAGAACGAACAGCCTTATAATGATTATAATCTGTTATTCACAAAACCAAGACAGCTCATACCAAAAACACAGCTCGTACCAAGGAGAAACTATTAATTATTAGACAGACTGTTGGCTTACAAGTGAGATGCATTTTAAAAACCTCCTTTAAAATACAATTGCTAAATGCCTTACAGTGCTGTAACGTGAGACAGGTTCAAATCTTATTACTTCACTGAAATTAAAACCTAAGTTTTAATACTGTTCAAGTCGAACAACGATTCCACACTTTATTGCTTTTGAAATCCCTTGATGATCATAGGAAAAAATGCCCTCGAGAAAAAAAGACTTGGTTTTCGATAAACAGAAAATACAGTTTGCACTCTTAGCCTCTTTGTCATCACAAAAAAAGGATTTAATGCCAATTCTTAAAAAAAAAAGACTTTTTCCACAAAATGTGCACCTTGTGTGCCATTTGTAAAATCAGTTCACTTTCTTTTATTTATTACTGCAGTGCGGCAAGGCAATAAAGCAGCTACCGAAAGCTAATAAATTACATGCCTTTTAAAACAATTCTCTAGCTACAAAAACTTGTAACTACAAAGGTTTACATTTACATGGTACATCATGTGAAATGTCTATATTTATGTCCGATTACCCACTTTACTAAAAACTGACCCCTTTTTTGGCTGCTGAAGGCAAATCCAAGGTTATATCTAAGAGTAAATCATGCACACGTGTATACAAAGTGTTAAATATTTCTTTTCTGGCCATTCAAAAAACATTACATGATTACTTAGTCCTGTCCCCAAATTTTATATTAATTTATTTATCAAGATTCACCAGGGTGTTTTTTTTTTAAAGCAAAGATGTCCTTCAACCTATTATGGCCAAAAAAAGAAGAAAAGAAGAAGACACATTGATTTTTCAGCTATACTTCCCATAGATAATAGCCTGATTCCAAAGGGTTTCGATAATCAATGAAATAAGCATTTCCATCGTACGCAGGCCAAACATTACACCTATTTTTAATTAGGCACATTTATAATTCTGCAAGAAACTACCATGGGGTTGAAATACAACCTTATTGCGCTATTTGAATAGCCACAGAAAATAAAATCAAGTATGCACTATAAAATATTGCTCCTCGTTGAAACCCTACAGGTACTCAGAAGTATTGTAATTGCAGCGTATATTCCATAAATTGGCTTATATGAGTTTTCCTGTGCTAAAATATTTACGTACGACAGTTCCTTACTATTTGATTGGCTCCTACCTTTTAGTTAAGCATCCTGTTAACTCTCACCTTACAAGCAACCTTAAGACCATACAGTTACACAGTTTGACACTAGTATGCCAATTTTAGGAATTTAATCAAGTTATTAACTCCCATTCTGTTAGGATGACTTTTCCCTAGCCTATTTCTCCATAATACCTTTTTTATAAAGACAATACAGAATACTCTCAACAAGTCCCTCCCAAGTGAAAAAGAACACTCAGAGAAATAGCTTTGTGTACTTTAACCGTACATTGAAAGACGTAGGATTGTAGTGGCTCTGAAATATGCTAACACAACAGCGAGCGTTCCCCTCCCAGTCATCCTAAGTTTCCCATGAGCATTCTGTAGGAAAAATGAAATACAAAAGCAATCTACTTCCTAAGGAGTTTGTGAAGTGGAAGGAAAAAAACAAATCAAGTGACCCAAGTAGATAATAAACACAGTGTGATAGGCTTTTGTCCCATACACATATATAGAGATAGGAGAAAAGAAACATCTAGGGAAATGAACCAAGTATTGGAATGGGCATTATCTAGACTGAAGGAGAAAACAGTGGTGGAATGGAGGGAAAGACCAAGCAAGGCTGGTTACAGGTTTTTGTGCACCACGAGCAAGAAACTATTACTGGGGGCCCTTTTCCCTTTGGTACAGCCCTTTTCTCCTCTAGCCACACCCCTTCTAATTGGCTCCTCCCCTTTGGTTCTATCTTTTCTTCTTTAACCACTCCCTTTTCCATTTCAATTTGTTTACTTTGGCAAAGAGACATAAAAAATGCCTTCTTGATTACCTTTTATTACCTTGTATAAAACAATCTAATTTAGATGTAACATTGTTATGACAGATATATTTCTTTTTGTATAACAATATTCCTTTAAATATGAATTGCATATGATATTTGCAAACGAAAACTTACTACTAGAAAGCCAGATCCTCTGAGTGACCAGGAAGTAGTGCATGTAGAGATGTGAAGGCCTGGACATTTTCAAGAGAGTTATATCTCCAGGTGCGTGTAGAAGAAGAAGAGTTGGTTTTTATACTCCACTTTACCCTAAGGAGTCCCAAAGAGGACTACAATTGTCAACCTTTCCTCTCCCCAAAACAGGTACCTTGTGAGGTAGGTGGGGCTGAGAGAGTTCTGAGAAAACTGTGAGGGGGCCCAGCTGACTTTACATGGAGGAGTGAGGAATCAAACCCAGATTAGAGTCCACCATTCTTAACCACTACACCATGCTGGTTCTCAAGTGTAATCAGAACACTTTTCACTTTGTTTTACAACAGAAAAATGGTGAATCATATTGTGCTTCATGTGATTCAGTTGACAGGACTGCTAAAGCATTCAGTTTGTGCCCTGAGATAGTTCTTAATTAATTTCAGCTTGTTGAAGCTCCATTTCAGCTGATGCCATTAAAACAGGGATTGTCAGCAACAATTGCAAAGCCACAACTCTATTTGGGAATGTAGGGCTCAATGAAAAAGATATGATGTAGCTCAAAGTCTCTACAAGGAATCATTCTACAAAAAAGGTTAAGCAAGAGTCCATTTTTTGTTTAACAACAGATATCCTCTTCCTATATTTACACACGATGAGCAGACTCTTGTAAATGCATGAAGATCCACCACCACCCCGTATTATGTGTACCGCTTCCTCTTTCCTGGGTTGCAGCGTGTCAAATAGGAACCCCCCCACACCAATATATCACCATAAAAGTGTCCGTTTCTTCCTTTGAGCATGAAATAAGGCTGTGAGCATAGAACTCATAGAAGAGGGAACATTTTCTTGGATGGATGGCCCCACCATCTTCCATTGAATTCACACACACCCATCCCAGCTCTGGGTTGTCTCCATGTAACTTGTTATAGGAGAACTCAAGGACAGCTACAGGCACTCAGGCTGGAACACAATATGGTTGCCAACCTCCAGGTGGGGGCTGGAGACCTCCCAGAATTACAAGTGATCTCCCAACTACAGCAATCACTTTCCTTAAAGAAAATGGCTTTTGTTGTTGTTCAGTCGCACAGTCGAGTCCGACTCTTCGCGACCCCATGGACCAGATCACGCCAGGCCTTCCTGTCTTCCGCCGTCCTCTGAAGTTGGCTCAATTTCATGTTCGTTGCATCTATGACACTGTCTAACCATCTCATCATATCTACTTCAGTGGATAGACTCTGTGTCAGTGTACCTGATTAACATTCCACTGTTACGAGTGTACCACCCGGCGGCGATTCTTACTGCGGTCGTACAAGCTCAGAGGGATCACCCTCCTGTCTGGTGCCGGATGGAGCAGTATTATGTTTCACCGTATAATCTACATGAAACATGCTGGATGTCACCCGCTCGTCGGCCGAAAACAGCTCGGGAGAATCCGTGGCTCTCGTTGATGTTAAAGATCTGGGACAGCAAGAGACTGCAGCTAATTCCGGAGACTTCCCCATTATCTACTTATGTGAATCAAACGTGGTTTCCTCCAGCTCAGGAATCAGAAGCATTTAGGGATTGGACGAAGGCGGGTTTCTCTCGATTGTCGGACTTGGTGATAGATGGGGAAATCCGAGACAAGGCGTACTTTGAAGAAAAAGCTGGAGTGCGATTTTCGTGGCACAGTTATTTACAATTGAAAAACCTGATTGAACTCATGGCGTCCAAGGGCACCTTTGAAAGGCAGTATTCTGGACTGGAGGCCATCTTACGCACATTCATAGAACGCTCTAAAGGATTGATGGCGAATTTTTGTAAATTGCTACTTGGGTTGGAGAACCGAGCTGTGTTGAAGCATCAACTACGGTGGCAGGAGGACTTACAAATGGAATTGCCGGATCAAATGTGGTCTGATATTTGGAACTCCCATGCTAACCAGTCAAGAAATTATAATGTCCGACTGCAGTTTTTTAAATTAATCACTCGGTGGTACTTTACTCCAGAAAAACTAAACAAAATAAACCCGGCTCTGAACTCAGAGTGCTGGAAGAAATGTGGGAATATAGGCTCATATTTCCATTGCTGGTGGGAGTGCCCAGTGATACACGCATTCTGGGAGGAGGTCTTAGATAAATTGACACAGGTCACTCAAGTTAGCATAACAAACACATCGCAGGCTCATGGTAAATTTGTAGCGGTTTGGTTTGGAGTGCTGCAATACATGGCAGAGAGGGAAATATTCCCCTCAAATACCGCTTATGCTCCATGGATACGCTTCTAGGTGACTATCAGTTCATACCAGAAGAGGCTCATTTGTCTCTTTAAGTAGGTTGCAGGGTAGAGGAGGACAAGTAGGGTTGCTGTGTCAAGACTCAATGAGATATGGGAATGTTGATCTGGCTCACCTCTCGCTGTAAAGAAGGCAGTTTATGATTTGTATGTTTCAGTTTTTGGACTTTGGTGTTTTATCAATAAAAGGAAAATTTTAAAAAAATAAAAAATCATTATTTTCCTAACACCAACCCTAACCCAAACCCTAAACCTAACACTAACCCTAACTCAAACCTCAACCCTATCCCTAACCTAACCCTATCACTAACCCAACTGTAACCTTAACCCTAACGCTAACCCAACCCAACCCTAACCCTACCACTAACCCTATCTCAATCCCTAATTTCAACCTAACCCTAACACTCCCAGTCCCTAACCTAACCCAAACCGTAAGGATAACCCTAACTCAAATCCCAACCCTAACCCCCCCGGCTGAACCCAGCTAAAAGAGAAGGCAAAATGGTGTCCAGCACCAATTCATCATCACTGTGGGCTGGTGGTGCAGAGCTCTCTCCCCCCCCCCAGCATTTTCAAAGGACAAAACAGCTGCATGGGTGCCTGCTGCACACACTGTAATATGGTCACACAAGCCCACTTGCAAAAGGCAGAATACAGAGGCTGCTGCTGCCACCCACCCCGTCTATTTCCAACCACCTCTGAACCCACTCCCCACTCCCACCTCTGCAAAAATAAAGTCATAATTCTCCTACCTTGTGTGGTGGTGATGAGAAGAATCTTCAGCTGGCATGAGCTAGTGGGCATGAAAAAGGCTGTATCACATGCTCCATAGCACACAGGAGCCACTACTTTGTACAGAAAGCAAACCGCAAAGGGAAAGTCGAGGAGGGGGGGAGACTCACGGACTCACTGGCAGAGCTGGGGAGGGAGACTCACAGTGTCACTGGCAGAAGCTGCGATTGGGAGTGGGGCCCCCAGCAGATCTCATGAGTTGGTAAACTGACCAAGTAAACCCTGTTTTGGTGCCAGGCCTGAGAGTGGGGGCCCACAGCCAGAGCCCAAAGAACCAAGAAACTAATGCCATAAGCCCAAGACAACTTTAGGCTTCTTTTTTCCTTTAGTAACTTGGCAAATTGATATAGGGTAGGATCCTTCTAGCTTTTCCACGGAGAGAAGAGGAAGTAGGGGCCTATTCTGACCACCCAAAAAGTTATACTGAGGAGCCTGGGACCAAGGCAGACACCTATAGTTAGGAGCAGGCAAGACTGAGTAAAAAAACCCACAGAAAGCAAGAAGATTTTCTAAAACGACGGGCAAGATGGCAGGAAAGTCGGTATTTCTGCTACTTAATTATTTGTGGTTGTGCTTATGCCTTGTCCATTCCTAGTTTTGTTGGAGGAATTACAGGAATATGCAGGGCTATTTTTGGGCAGGAACGCACAGGAACGGAGTTCCGGCTGGCTCCTGAGTTGGCCACGTCCAGCAGGAGCTCATTAGCATAATAGGCCACACCCAACAGCAGAAACTCATTAGGATTGGCTACATTAGGGGTGTGTGGCCTAACATGCAAAGGAGTTCCTGCTACAAAAAAGGCCCTGGGTTTGGACAACAAACAAGGTTAACAGAATAAAAAGCAAAAGGTGGGTATGGCTGGATGAGTGCATGTCTGGTAACATGGGGGTGTGGCCTAATATGCCAATGAGCTGTGCTGTCAGGGGTGTGGCCTAATATGCTAATGAGTTTCTGCTGTTGGGTGTGGCCTCTTATGCTAATGAGGTCCGGCTGGGCTTTTTCTACAAAAAAAGCCCTGGGAATATGTAACTACAAACAAGGAGGACTTAGGTCTGCAGACATTTAAATGAGCAAGAAAACACCCTTATTTGCTGAAAATCTGTTATTGAATGCAGGACAACAATGCACTGGGATAATACCCCTGTAGGATTTACCAAGAAAATCCCCAAGGTTCTCTAACCTTTTCTAGCATCACTAGACTACAACAGCTAATAAGCATATCGGCATCATACTGAGTTAAAGAAAAATAAACATATGTAACCAGTCAGCAACCAACAAAGAATAAATGCACAATGAACAGAACACTATTCTAAACTACGGGATCAAGTTTTGTCATGTTTTTAAACTCAAGCAGACAACAAACCTGAGAGGTCAGTCATGAAACTCCCAGTGTTTCTTCCTTTTAATATGGTGGCGTGTGCCATTTTAATCCAGATCAGATTGTACCATAGGCCAGGTGTTTTCCTGACTAGGTATGGGCACGAACAGGTCCACAGGCCTAATTTTGTGACAAACCAGGACCCAGTTTGTGATCTGGACCCATGCATTTGCAGTTTTGACAGACTGCCCATGGTGGACTGCAATTTTTTTTGGTGGTCTCTTTGGTCCACTGGGGTAGTCCATGGGCCAGACATGCTGGCACTCAGGGAACCCTTTGAAGCTTTGCTGCTGCTGCAGTGCACCCGCAAGGAAGCTCAGGAGGTATTTAAATGCCTCCTGAGCTCACTGGCATTCTGCCACAGTGGCAGAATGATCCAAAAATGGGCTGGGGGGCATTTCAATTCCTTCTGAGGCCACTTCTGGGTTCCGCGCATCACAGAAATCATGAACCGGTTCGTTAACCGGGAAAGTCGATGAAAGTTCGTGGTCTGTGAAATTCATGCACCTCCACAGACCTCAGTTTTTCCAGTCCATGCCAATCCCTACTCCTGACCTGAAAGTACCACACAGAGCTCCTGTTTACCCTAAGGGTACAAATAGTTTATATGAGGCCTGATCAGGACTTATGTGTATCCTCCAAGGGAGTAAACAGCTCCACAGGTCCATTTCAGGGCTGCAGGGCTCTTCTTATACAGCAGTCCTGATCCAAATGGGGAACCACAGTATGCTTTTAAAAAAGACTACTTGGAAGTAGTCATTAAAAGGTTTGGCTCACGTTCTATCTGCCAGACACAAATACATTATTTGGCAAGTTGTTCAGATGTTATCAGTTAACTTGATTACAGTGTTTTCTCATACGATTACACTGCTTTGTCTCAGTCACTGTCCCCCACTACATGTCTGCCTCCATATTTAAAAACAAATTCTGCTGAGACTTACTGCTTAGATGCCTCTGTGTGTCTTTGGTGTCTTCCCGTGAACACAGTTAATCCTGCAACCAGGTTCCATTTTCTCAACAAGCACAAGAAGCAGGCAATGCAATCTATTCAACACTGGTCATTGATACATCCAACTACATCAGCACAGAGTAGGAAGAGATGCCAAGCCATTCTGTGTTTATATAAGGTTAATTTAATTACCAGTCCATACTGGGGAGGCTATATGCTTCTCTCTCTGACAGGGCAGAAGCAGCAACAAGGTGTAATGACCTGGGGCTAGGTACAGAGCTGCTCAGTCTAGTGCTGTGCTTGAGATGAACTTTGCCAGTGAACGCTGAGGCAATCACCTTGCAAGTAATCAAGGAAGTTCAAGCAAGGTAATTTCTCTTGGTGATCATGTTGACGTTTGCAGCATACCTACTTGGAAGCTCATTTAACACTACTCATAAACTCGCATCGGGTTTGGCCCTCAAAATCCTTGAAATGGAAGGTGCTGCTACTTCCCTCTTGCCTTTGAGAACAAAAATTCACAAAAACAAACTGACCTTCCTTTCTTGCATTTAGACACGGGAGGACAATCAGCTCTGGCATGTCAAAGAGTCAGCATTCTACGCGCCAGCTCTAGAAACAAAACACTGAACATGTGCAGAAATCAATTGTGTAAAGCCTGGTAAACGAGTCCGCCAAAACCCAGGTGGTTACCCTACCAGTCTCTTCTTGTGAAGCTCTCTCTCATTCAAGGAAGTTAAACTGGAAACTGATTAAGTTGCCTCTCAGTCATATAGCTACGGTACGCATGGATATGGGGGACGACTTGCTTTGATAACGCAGAACTTTAGCACAGCATACAGACAGTTTAACTATACGTGATGTTGCACTTATGAGATTTGAAAGCCCAAAGGGTCTTTTGATGCTAAAAAGGGGGTTAAACTTTACCTCTTCCAATGCTGTTTCTTCAAAGGAAATGCATATCCATGCATAGACCCACCCCCTTGTCTTTAGTTCCATTAGGGAAAATTGTGCCTGGCCCCCCATACACAGGGGCTTAAAACAACCAGAGAAGCATTTCTGATTAGAGAAACAGTGCAGAAGGCAGAGTCAACCTTTCCAGCACCATGGCCCTGCTCCAGGATCAGCCCCCTTATAGCTGCTCTTTAGAACCACATTGTACACTGCAAGTTCTTATCACAGAACTCTGGTATTACATGTAGTCTCTGCGCCCTTAGCACGGCCTCCACTTGTCTATTGTAAGCTGAAGGAAGGAAAGAACAGTACAAACCTGAACCAGACTTTGCAACAGATGATGTCATTCTGACACTTTCAATTGCATCCCCAACTTTGAGGGCACAGATGACTTCCATGAAGGACAACTTCAAACTGAGTATCTTAAATCAAACCTCTCCAAAGAATCTGAACAGTTGCTTTATACATTTGGAAATGCAAGAGGAAATCCTACATATTATGTATTCAAGAAGTTGCAAATATGTTTACTGGGGAATGCTCCCTATCATGGTGCTGTATTTACCGGTACATCTCCTGGTGCCCACTTGCTCCTTACATCTTGAGGATAAAATTCAAAGGGTCTTGAATAGAACAGAAGAAAAAACCCAGGGAGCTTAAGGTTGCCCCAAAGCAAACAATCAATCCTCTACCTCCTTGGAGAAGGAAGTGCTTCATATGAGCTCGGAAAGCATCACCTTTCCATCTGAAGGAAGACCCCATTCAGGAGCAGCTGCCTCCATCATAGGGAACTCTTGGCCTGGAGCCTCCCATGGCAGCCATTTTGTAGTTGCACCCACTTCCCATTCTCAAAATTCCAAAAGTGCCCATAACAGTTGTAGACCACAACTTCCTGTAGGAACCAGAGGAAGTCTGGCAGAGCTGTTGACAGCACTCTGATATACCTTGCTAAGAAAAAGCTGTAATTGTTGCATAATTCCTGTGGAATCAGTGATTTTTTTCAGATCCAACAGAAATGTTTATGACCCTATGACCTGTTGGAATATGCAAGTTCTATCACACATAGATAAAGAAAATGACAAGAACATCCTCCAGGGGGCAGCAGAGAGAACAACTACCGTGTTTCCCCAAAAATAAGACACTGTCTTATATCTATTTTTTCTCAAGAAGACACACTAGGGCTTATACCACAAATGCATAGAAATCCTGCTAGGGCTTATTTTGGGGGTAGGTCTTATTTTCGGGGAAACAGGGTAGTTAGCACAGTGAGTTTAGGGACTTCCTACTATTTTCAAATAGTCTCCTTCCAGTCTCCTGATTGCCTCAATTAGGGTTTCCCCCCCGCCCCGCTCCTCCTGAGAACTGTTCGTTAATGACTCTCTCCTTGCTAGTTACACAGTTAGACTTCTCTTTCTCTTTTCTTTCTTATAAAGTTTGTTCCCTTCTTAATAAACTTACTTTATTCTTTAAACAGCTTGTGCTCCACTTTACATATCTACACTCTGCCAACATTACCAAGGCCAAGTGCATTAACATCTTTTAATGCTTACAATCGGATACTGTAAGAAATATGTAAGTGGACACAAACAGTTTTTGTTCAGAAACTTTTACCTATGTACACTGAACAGCTTCCTTAATTAAATATGAACTTTCTTAAATGATCTGTCCCCATTCCTCTAATTACCAGCTATGCTCACAATCATGGTAACAAAAGGGTAAGGGGGGGGGGATTGAGGATTCCTTGAGCATTTTTAATGGTGACCATAAACTTGAAAAACCCATATGAAGCCTGGTACAAACTTTGTTAGGCAGAACTGGATAGGACAAACGGGTCAAGCTAAGCTTTACTGGGGGGAGCGGGGGGAGCATCAGCTGCAACTGATTATTTTTAAACAGAAATTCTAAAAACATACTTGCATTGTTTAAACAGAAGTTACCATGCCACAAATACATTATGTTTAGTAAATATTTATTCCACCGCCCCCTACACACACACACACACGCATGCATGGCCTCCTCATCTCCATTTATCCTCACAAAACCCTATAAAACATACCCTATGGGCTTCATGGCAGAGAGGAAGATTTGGATCCTGGTCTCCCCAACTGTAGTCCAACCACACTAACCACTACACCACACTGGCTTTTTAAAAAATCCAGCCCTCAGCTAGAAAAAGAGACTTCTCAGGGTGCATTGAGAAAAAAGTGCATGAGAAAAAATATCCGGGTCTATTCAGATTTGGGTGTTTGGGACCCAAAAATATTTGGTACTCTCAAATATCCCCAAATACCAGTATCGGTATAGTACTGGTGTTCGAGTTAGTATTCGGGGAAACTCGAATATATTCGGCTCCATTATACTCTATGGGGACCGTCACTTGCTGTTTCGTGTGGAGCTGACTCAGAGAGTGAAGGGGGTTAAAATTTAAACCCCTTCCCTCCCGGAGTCAGGCCACAGCTGCGACCCAACTCCAGAGAGAAGGGAAGAGGGTTTAAAGTTTAAACCCCCTCCTGGAGGCAGGCTGCAGCTGCAGCGTGACTCCAGAGCTGCAACCCAACTCCAGGAGGGGAGGGAGGGGTTTAAAGTTTAAACCCCCTTCCCTTCTCTCCCAAGTCATGCCACAGCTGCGGCCTGACTCGGAAAAGGGAGGGAGGGGGTTTAAAGTTTAAGCCCCCTTCCCTTCTCTCTGGAGTTGCACTGCATCTGTGACCCGACTCCAGGAGGGATTTAAACTTTAAACCCTTTCCCTTCACTCCAGCGGCCTGAATAAAAGCCAAATAATATCAGCTTTTATTCGGGTGAGGCTACTTCAGTAGCCAAATACAGATCTCTGATCTGTATTCAACTGAATAAATACCCCAAAATACGATAACGTTTTCGCCCCAGGTATTTATTTGGCCCTGTATATATCAAGCGCACACCCCTACTCTTGACCCATTAATCAAATGGGCTGCTAGATCATGTGGGTTCTCATGACCATAGACTCAACCTTCCCAGGACAGGAAAGGACTGCTGAAGAAGGGGGAAGGTCCAGGATCCTTACACCCGTGGATCCCTGGATCCAATGCAGAATTTTAAAAAGATATTTTATATTAAGTAACTGAGTTATCATTTGGACATGAGCTATTCTAGGCTTTTAAAAAGCCACTTTGCT
>NW_015167552.1:684104-694012 GCF_001447785.1 Gekko japonicus
CTCCATGCAGGTACACACTTTTTCTCCCGTCCAGACTTGAAGCCCATCAAACTCTGGGGGACAGAGCAGAGCCATGCCATTAGTGGCTTACAGGGGAGGGTGAGGACACAACACTGATACAGCTTCCCTCCCCATCTTTAGGGACTTAGAAGGCTGGAAGCTTTGAGGAGGGGTGAGAAAATGTGAGGGGCAGGGGAAGAGACATTAAAGCAAGCAGAGGGCAGCTGCCTGCTCCAATTTTTGCAAGGCCAAGCTAGTTGCCTATTTAAAAGTTTCCGACAGATATGGAAATTATAAGTCATTAGCATCCATCCAAGTAGTTCATAATTCCTCATTTGGACCAAAATCATTCATCCGTTCAGATGTTATTGTTCAGCCAAAGGCTATCATAAAGTTGAAAGAAAAACAGCATACAGAATAATTTTCTTAATATCTTACTGAATTATTAGATAGGTTATTTGCAGTAAATGAGCAGGTGGTGGAACAATTCCTCATGGAAAAGGAGGTTAAATATGTCACAAAATAGAGGAGCCTCTTTGAAGGGGGCAGTAAAAAAAAAAAAGTCCACTGAACATTTTAACTTGTGCCAGTTTTGGCTTGCTTCATAATGTCACTCCAACATCTATGCCCAGACAGATACAGAGGCCTGCATTGTCTAATCTCAAATATATATACTAATTAGAAGCCCAGCTTTACACTCATCAATCATTTCGCTGGTACTAAACAGGAACCTGACTAGTATCACTGAACTAATTCTTGTGCTGGAAAGAGTTGGAGCCGTATGAATCAAGACACTGTCTACGTTCGCTTCCAGTCAAGTACACAGAAAATTAAAACAGCCCAAAGGTACCAAAATTTCTTGCACTACGATGCATGATGTCTTTAATCAGGGTCATCAACTGTTGTTGGTTCGCATCATGTATTTCAAGTGTTACAAAGGTAGGAGAAACATCCTAAAACCATCATCGCCACCTCAAAAAGAAGAATCCAACAATGGCAAGACTCGAGAATTTTTCTGTGCATGCACGCCAAACAGCGGGAACACCAGACGAAAAAGCTAATGTAGCAACTTTTTCCATTCTAGTGTCAGGCCTCGTTTCAGAGGGTAGGCCTGTTGGTCTGCAACAGAATAACTAGAGTTAAGCCCAGTAACACCTCAGGGATCAACAAGAGTTTGGGGGTATAAGCTTTAAAGAGTTAAAGCTCCCTTCGTCAGATACTGATGAATCTGACGTATCACAGTGGGAGCCTTGACTATTGAAAGCTTATTCCCCCCCCCCCCCCCCCCGCCCCCAATCTTGTCGGTTTATATTGAAGGTGCTACAGGACTTGAATCTAGCAGTGTCAGGATGGTTAGTCTAGTTATTTTTGGTGTCTGCCTTATGCCGGAATCTTTAGATTCCTATACGGCATGTAAAACTATTCTACTCGGGGGGGGGAAACACACAATACAGTATGTACTTCTCTGAGTCCTTTTCAGACAGTGAATACACTTTTTGCTCAGGACTCTGGTTGTTTCAGTAAGCCTGATCTTTTAGACGGATAAGAGACAAATAAGTTACCTTGCAATCCTAAATGGGTATACGCATAATCCTACTGAAGTCTACTCAATGGGGTTTGGTCCTAGATATAGGACTGCCCTGTTAGCCTTTTTTACAACTACAAGGTCATTTGTCCTTGTCCATTCATTTTTCAGGGAGGGGAGCAGCCCATTCGTATAATTTATTTCCTTCATTTATCAATGCATGCATTGCATAGCATTTATTTCTTTATATCCTGTTTTTATTTATTTATTTATTTATTTTATTATATTTTTATCCCGTCCTCCCCGCGAACAGGCTCAGGGCAGCTAACAAACAAGGCCACCATGTGCCAAGTATAAAACATTGAAACACATAAAAACAACCATTTTGTCAAAGTTAAAGTGCTCCCCAGCTGGCCCCCAAAGTGGCTTAGAATATCGTTTCCCCCTCCTCCATTTTCTCACAACTAGTGTTCCCTCCAAGCTGAGTTAGTGTGAGCTAGCTCATACTTTTTAAGCCTCCGGCTCACACATTTTTGCCTTAGCTCAGGAAGGATGGCTCCAGAGCAAACTAATTTATGCAGGAGCCAAATGGCTCACTCACAACTTGAATGCCAGTAGCTCACAAAGTAGAATTTTTGCTCACAAGACTCCACAGCTTTAGAGGGAACATTGCTCACAACCACCCTGTGAGGTAGGCCAGGCTGAGAGTCATGTAATGGGTCCAAGGTCAACCAGCAAGCTTCCGTCGGAGAAGTGGGTATTCAAACCCAAGCCTTCCAGGATTCTAGTCTGACATTCTGTCCACTATGCCCACCTTTCCCACTGAGACTCAAGGCAGACTGGTGGTGGTGGAAAGCACCGTCAAGTTGCAGCCGATTTACGGAGACCCCATAGGGTTTTCAATGCAACACACATTCAGAGGTGAGTTGCCATTGCCTGGCTCTGAGAGCCAGTTTGGTGTAGTGGTTAAATCCGCAGACTCTAATCTGGGAGAACCGGGTTTGATTCCCCACATGCAGCTGCTGGGCGACTTTGGGTCAGCCACAGTTCTCACAGAGCTGTTTTCTCAAGCAGTTCTCTGAGAGCTCTTTCAGCCCCACCTACCTCACAGGGTGTCTGTTGTAGGAAGAGGAAGGGAAGGAAATTGTAAGCCGCCCTGAGACACTGAGTGAAGGGTGGGGGGTATACATCCAAACTCTTCTTCTCTCTCTGGGTGCATTCAGACGCGCCGTTTGATCTGGTGTCGTCACGCTTCAGCAACGGATTTTATATGTACGATCACACAGTCAACATCTGCTTCCCATCCCCAGCCATTGGTTTCCGGCTCAAAACTGCTTTAACCTGGAGTATTTTGTTACCAGGTCCCAAAGTGGTGTTTTCTCAGTTCTCCCATTTAAAGCTGCATTTCCCCCCTGTGTGATCGGTTCTCCGGTGTCAAGCCACTTCCGGTTTAACCCCCCCCTCCCCGCTCAAAAGCTGCCTGAGGCTTCCGCTTTTCGCCCACCATTTTTTAAATGCATTGGCGGTGTGCGCATAGGTGGAGCTCCGCTACCGTGTTTAGAAAACCGACATTTAAACTGTCACTTGTTTTAGAGTTTAGATGAGTTCGGGATATCACGGAGACCATTTTCAGGTCAAAATTTTAAAGGGAAGTCTTTTGTTGGAGGGATTGGATTAATTCGCCCTGGTGGTTCTTCACATGCGCCATGATAGTTCCCCCCCCATTCTACGGAGGGGCGCCTATGCGCATGTGCAAACTGAGAAAAAAAATTAAAAACCCGCCGACGCATGCTCCCGCACGTTGGTAGTGTAGACACCGGGGAGCAATGTGGCTGTGCGGTGAGGCGGGATAAGGGAGGTAAGTGTGACTGCGATTATCCAGATAAAATATAATCCAATTAGAACCGGAGCAGTTTAACCCGCTCTCAGCACGCCATCTGACCACACCCTCTGTGTAGCAAACCTGGACTTCCTGTGTTGTCTCCTATTCAAATACTAACTAGGGCTGACCCTGCATAGCTTCTGAGATCTGATTATATCAGGCTAGCCTGGGCCATCCAGGTCAGCGCAAAGGCAGATTACAAACACAATGCAATCAGAGAGCATAAAACAGCCAATGAACAATGCAACAGGACTAGGATTACAGACATGAAATCCTCTCAATTCTTCATAAGAAGACCTCCCACAGAAGAGACTTAAAAGACTTAGGGAAAAAGCAGAAAATAATTCATTTCTTATACGTCTCTAATTTAACAGTAATAAAGCTGAAATACCGTTTAAAATAAAAAAATAGTAACTTTGTGAATAAAGTACACTGGTGTGAGTTATTCAATATGCAAAAGGGGCGGCGGATAGGGCTATGCAAAAGAAACAACCTGCTTCATGCCAAAATATATTTTTCAAGCTCTGGATGTTCTAGAACTGTGAAACACAAGGCCTGCTGCCGCAAACATTCTTGGTTTTGTGGGAATTTTTCTACCCTGAGGTATACTAGAATTCACCTTGGAGTAGAAATATACCCCAAATGCAATGCATGTAAGGGGTTTTTTTAACAGATTTTAATTATGTCATAGAGCGATGGCTACCAGACATTTCTGTGTATTTTACAGATCTAATAAGAGTGAAAATGCATGTATAGACATGTGTCTATACCAGATACTGTCACTTCCACAGACAGACGACACATATGCTGTACTGATGCATTAGTCAACTTTTTAAAAAAGTAATATTTAAGATAATTGTTCTGAATTAGGAAGGTTGTTATATAAGCATCTAGCACTATATTATTCTGAAAGGAAAATTAATATATAGCATATTTACATTTTCAAAATTTAACAACAGACCCTACCCAGAAGAGGTAAGCTGGACAGAAAGGCATACCTGTACACAGAAATGTTAAGGTAACAAAGATGATAATACTCTTCTTGTTCAAACATGCCTCTCTTATTGCCACAGCAATCCCTTCACGGGCACAGCACTACACTTTTGTTCTCAATGATTCAACACTAGCATTGTCTTGACTACCTGTTTACTAACAGAACTTGAGTAACAACAACTGCAGTCCAAACAAGAAAGGATGAATCCCAATGTGTCAAGTGCACTTAAGGGAAATTTTCAAAAGATGCTTGCTGTTGTGTTGGTTGCCACCTCTGCACTGGTCTAGTTTACCCAACACTCCCCCCCCCCTAAAATAAAACAGAACGGATTAGGGTAATCAGTCGGGATGTTATTGAATTTCATGACAACTCGGGTTTAATGGGCAAGTTTGAGTTTCTTTTACAGTTTCTGCACAGTTGGGCCAAAACTGGAGGCATTCTTTTCCACGGCCACGTTAATGAAAGCTGGCGGAAATGGGGCTGCTAAAACTGAAATCCGCTTTTGCAGCAACTGGGTCCTAATAGAGTAAAAGAAATGACCATGGGAAATTTACCAAAGAAAATAGGCAGGACAAAATATGACCAAGTATGAAAATTAAAACAAAAATACATATTTGTACATCCCTAGTTATCCATGATATGGCTTTAGGGTCCAACTGAAAGCAAGTGTTGAATGGGACTTACATGCTTAGGGCTGCAGCCTAAATACATTCAAGATTTTACCCAACATTAATGGCACATCTGCTTAAGTAAAGGAGGAGGAGACCCCATGTTTGCCAATCCCTCCTCCTTTTTGCTACACTTTCCTCTTCCATACCCTACACCAGTGATGGCGAACCTTTTAGAGACCAAGTGCCCAAACTGCGAACCCAAAACCCACTTATTTATCACAAAGTGCCAACACGACAATTTAACCTGAATACTGAGGTTTTACTTTAGAAAAAACAACTCATACATTAACTTAAGATGATCCAAACAAAGTAAGGAAAGCAATCCCAAATGCTTTCATTTACTTAAAATTATTTGGCAGAGAATTCGACACTTTAATGATGGTCTGGGCCTGGCTGGGGCGATGGCACGTGTGCCCACAGAGAGGGCTCTGAGTGCCACCTCTGGCACCCGTGCCATAGGTTCGCCACCACTGCCCTACACAATTCCAGAAGTTCTGACCCTCAGAGCAGCTTTTACCAGAGTGCAAGAGGTAGGAGCAGAAAGGGGGAGAAAGCAAGCAGAACACTATTCATGATAGCTGGAATTGAGGCCAATGGCACCACTTTCTATAGTTAACTGCTACTTACTGTATTCAATAAATACTTGGTAGATGAATTACTGAATTTTAGCCATACAATACAAAGGGGTCTCAAATTCTATTCACATGTAAGTTAGATGGAAACCAAATTGATTTACTCCTAAACTAATTATCTGTTGAACACAGTCTCATGGTACACATCTCAGCATACATCCTTATAGACTCCTGTTCTAACATATCCACACATTTTCTGTCCAAAAGGAGATTCATTCCGTCTAAAATATATCTCACAACTATCTTCAATCGCAAAACATTTGCGTTATCCAGAACGTATTGCAGGTTTTTTTTAACACAGTAAGTCAATTTCTTTTACAAAAATTAGTTGATTTGACAAAGGATGTTGTCTGGCAAAAAAAAAAATCAACAAAATAAAAATTAAGGACTTAGCACAAGAGCGGAGGGACAAAATTAACTGTCTACGGGAGACAAATCCTCCACTGCACCTGTCCTCCACTGTGCAAAAGAACATCAGCCTGCCACCGATTATTTGTTTTTGACATGATTTATCACCTACTATTCTTTAAACTTGATAAAGCAAATTAATCTTTGATTGCAGAAGCCACTAGAGGTTGTCATTAGTCATGTAGTTTGGTGCCGCTGCATGCGTTTCATTTACCAGTCACAGAAAAATGAAAGCCCAGCAGCCATCACTGGCCACTCTCAACCTTTTTTTTCTGGGAGAAATGATCCAACCATTTATGCTGTTTTGGAGGACCGCTTCAAAGCTGCCTCACACAAGTAGTAATTACTTCTTAATGTTGTTGCTAAAAACAGCCTTGGCACACTTACCCTTTGGACAGAATATACCTACGCCGGAAATTTGGATTAAATATTCTGTTTTAACGGGAAGTGATCTGCAAAACAGGAGCAGTGAGACCCTTTTTGACACCGTCAGTCCCTTGCAGCTATAACCTAAAGCAGACCAATATAATATTGTAAAATAAAGCTGGGCTTTAAAGTTATTTCTTAAATTAAAAATATGGTAAAATTTATTAAGCCTAAGCTATGAGGTACTGACTTCCCCTTCAAAACTTTCCCAATTCGAATAATTCCCCGCAGGCCTTGTTCCGCTGAAGTGCCTGCAGATTTTTTGGATCATACTATGGGTGACCAAATCCAAGTCAGTCCTGTGTCAGTCGTTCCATACCCATGGCTCCATTTTATTTCCTTCATTTCTTTACTGCCTTCTCATGATTTGAAAAAAGTCTGAACTACTCACCAGCATCTAATTTCCCCCCTGAAAATAAAATATAACAAAACCTAGCGAACACATTTATTTTTAGTTTGACAAGGGGTGGTAGAATGGTCACGTTGGAAAAGAAACAGTTCTTGTACACACTGATTGTTCTGTGCAAGTTTATCCAAGAGGAAGGGAGGGAGAGGAAGAGAAAGAGATTGTAAACCGCTCTGAGACTCAGGCTGATTTCGCACTAGAGCTGCCTCGATGTTGCACCACCGTTTGCCCCGATACTATTGGTCAATTTCACACCCGAAGCCGTGGGGCTGCATTTGACCCGCGGCTTCGCCAGATTTCCTCCGCAGTTTCGTGATCCTCAAAAACCAGGATCATGAAACTGCGAGGGAAATCGGGCGAAGCCGCGAGTCAAAATGCAGCCCCGCAGCTTCGGATGTGAAATTGACCGATACTATCGGGGCAAACGACAGCGCAACATCGAGGCAGCTCTAGTGCGAAATCAGCCTTAATTTGAAGAAAGTCTCCGAGTGAAGGGTGGGGTATAAATTCAATCTCTTCTTCTTCTTCTTCTTCCTCTTCTTCAAGATTACTGAATCACAGGGCCAACATGAACCAAAACAATATTTATGACAACTCCTATCCAGTGTTCCCTCTAAGCTGAGTCGGCGTGAGCTAGCTCACAGTTTTTTAGCCTCCGGCTCACAGATTTTTGTCTCAGCTCAGGAAGGAGGGCTCCAGAGCAAACTGATCTATGCAGGAGCCAAATCACTCGCTCACAACTTTCATGCCGGTAGCTCACAAAGTACAATTTTTGCTCACAAGACTCCACAGTTTAGAGGGAACATTGCCCCTATCTATTTCCTATCTGGGTTTTTCATGCATTTAAGTCTGATCCACACATCTCCAACCTCCTACAGACTAACTACAGACTATTAAAGTACATACCCCACAACCAATATTACCTCAGTCTTATAAAGGAGGCAATTTAATAGCTGATTCACACACTAAGGATTACTCAAATTGATCTGGAGTCCCCACCTTGGCTCAGATCCAGAGCAAAGTTTCTAGGACTTCCATTCACAAAGTGTTACTTTCTCATCTCACTCTCCTGCTGCAGTCCCTCCACCAAAATGTTGCCAGACCCCCAGTAACAAAATTTCAGGGGCACTCAGGGCTGTGGCAGGAGCATGGTGGAGTGCAGGCATCTGCACCAGATCCAAGCCCCATGTCAGACATCACAGGCATACATAAGTTGCCGATCTTACTTAATTCCTGCACATATGGTGCTTAAATCAGGTCAAGACCATGGTGCACATGAAGAAGGGGCTTCAGCATGTTGTCATCTCCCACCTGGCACTGTTTTCCTAACCTGCAGTGGTCTCAGGGGTGCTATTTGCCTGCTGAAGAAACCCCATGAGTATTCCGAGGACTGTTTGGGTTTCTTTGGCTGCGGTCACACATTACAGAAGCCACACAAGTGAGACGGAAAACAGCCGAAGTTTCCGGGCGCGATCTCACCAGCACATCTGGGAAGCGTAGCACTCCCGTGGCTCAACCGAGGCTTCCAGCCGAAACTGCGTGGCAAAAAACTAGTACCTTGGAGGTACTAGTTTCCGGAAACTGCGGGGCAAGGGCGGGCGTCTGATCGCGTTTCCGGTGGCATCCGGCGCCCACCCATGTCCCCTTGCAAATAAGGTGGGGGTTTTTTTTGTCCAAGTCTCTGTGGATGCGCATGCGCACCCAACGGAGCATGCGCATTTGTCATGTACACAAAAATAAAAAACCGTTTGCCGTGGCGCGCGCTTCTTCATTGTGGGCCGGCTTGTCCTGTGATCGGCACCTCTCCCTTGCCATGGAACCTCCACGGTACCTCCACAGGACCTCCACAGGAGGTCTGATCACGTAACTGCGCAGTAGTTTGCCCCAGGGCAAACAGCCACGCTTCTCCTCTGCAGTTTCCTGCCCGTGTGACCGGGGCCCTCGTACAGTATCCCGGGGGCTGTTTCAGGTTAGAAAAATGGTGCAAGAGGGAAGGCTGAAGCCTCTCTTTCCATATACAACATGGTCCTGGTCCAAATCAGGTAGTGCACACGTGCAGGAATTAAGGAGAGTCTGCAAGGCACATCTGACAATGGGTGTGGATCCCAGGCCTAACCTTTGTCCTCCGTAATGTGTGAATTACCTTGCAAGAGAGAATAGCTTGTTCAAGGATACAATAATTAACACACTAGCAGAAGAAGAAACTGAATCCAGGATTCCAGAATTATTTACCCAGTGCACTGATTTTTTTCCCCCTTAGTGAATCCACTTCTGATTATTTTGCTCTAAAAATACCCTTGTAAATTATACAGGCACCGCCACAAAAAAACAAACCACTTGTACAGATGCCCACTCAGGCAATTTTCTCTGATACCTCGCTTTATTCATAATCTGACATTTAAAAATAAACAAGGTCTGAAAGGCTACAAACAGACTAGACTGATTTAAATCAAAACCCTCCCACAGATTATTTAAACCACTGATCTAAATCAAGCCTTTTATTTATTTATTTAAATTTAATTAATACATTATAACAACATATCATAACATAGAGTACTGAGCATGCATCAATAGTAATAAAACGTGGCCATCTCCAACCCCAACATGTGCGTCTCCATCCTGGCCCCCTACAAGGAGCGGGTGCTCTTCCAGAGCCCCTCCACCAAGGACGGCACCATCCGCCTCTTGGGCCTGGAGCTGGACAATGAAGGGGTCTACATCTGTGAGTTCACAACTTTCCCCAGCGGCAACTGGGAGAATCAGCTCAACCTTTTATTTACACGTTTCTGATCAAACATATTTACTGACTGGTTGCTATAATCACTAAAACCTACAGGGTTGGATCCAGCCAGCTTTTTCATTCAGTCTCACCCTACCCTACCACAACCCCCCATCCCACATGGCTTTTGTACACGTAGGTACCATGATTCTCAACATAAAGAGGGTCAAAGAAGACCTTTTCCT
>NW_015167552.1:694023-723510 GCF_001447785.1 Gekko japonicus
TTTCCCTTTTCACCAGATAATAGCCGGCTGGGTCCAACCAACACATTTTGTACCTACCAATGAGCATTTTCCAGGACCTCTGGTCAGGCAGCCAAAAAGGCTTTTGACTACAGACTGAGTTAAGATTTTACTTTAAACCAGGTAATTTTTAAAGGAATGCTTAATATAACAACTTAAAAAAAATATTAAACCAAGTTTAAAGTAACCAAGTTTGTTTTTTTTCTTAAACCATCCATTTTTATAGATTCCATTTAAGGTAAAATATTATCTTGTGACACCCATTATTATTTTGAGTAATATTTACATCGTAACAGACAAGTAGACAAATGCTGCAAAATGTCATCTTGCAAGCACTCACTGTGAAGTAATGAAATACACTTTTTGCAGAATGACAGAAAAACACAGCATTTCTTTCTTTTAATGATCCAAAGCCAAGTGCACGATTAAAGATGCTGGAGGTAATGAACAGAATCCAAAGAGCTAGAAGCATTACCAAAGACATGCACATATAGTAAGATTTTATTTTTTCATGATAGACCACATAAATGACTGTTAAAACTCCATTCAGTAACAGGAAGGGCTACATTTGAGAAACACAAGTCTAAAGCCACCTTGGGTGCAGAATGAACACCAGCAAGCAGGCCTGCGGATCTCAGCCAGCATGTCTTGGGTATTCCAACAAGGCAATTGATACTCATGACCACAAGAGTATTCCAGTATTGGTCTGGATCCAAAGAAACGTGTGACTGATTCTGAGGGGCCTGAGGGAGGTTTGAAGGAATGCTTAATATAACAACTTTAAAAAATATTAAACCAAGTTTAAAGTAACCAAGTTTTTTTTTTCTTAAACCATCAATTTTTATAGACTCTGTTTAAGGTAAAATATTACCTTGTGACACCCATTATTATTCCTAGGTAGAGAGTTTTGAGTAATATTTACATTGTAACAGACAAGTAGACAAATGCTGCAAAATGTCATCTTGCAAGCACTCACTGTGAAGTAATGAAATACACTTTTTGCAGAATGACAGAAAAACACAGCATTTCTTTCTTTTAATGATCCAAAGCCAAGTGCACGATTAAAGATGCTGGAGGTAATGAACAGAATCCAAAGAGCTAGAAGCATTACCAAAGACATGCACATATAGTAAGATTTTATTTTTTCATGATAGACCACATAAATGACTGTTAAAACTCCATTCAGTAACAGGAAGGGCTACATTTGAGAAACACAAGTCTAAAGCCACCTTGGGTGCAGAATGAAACACCAGCAAGCAGGCCTGCGGATCTCAGCCAGCATGTCTTGGGCATTCCAACAAGGCAATTGATACTCATGACCACAAGAGTATTCCAGTATTGGTCTGGATCCAAAGAAACGTGTGACTGATTCTGAGGGGCCTGAGGGAGGTTTGGCCTTGTGTTTCTTCACAGAACAGGGAAGAAGTCTCTCGCAATGGTTTTTTTGGGTCTCATCCTGCTCACACTGCATTGACTTCTACCTTTGTAATCCCACTTGCTGTACTTACAGTATACATTGCCTTGGGCAAACTGTTGTTCACATTGTCTTTTAATTCTGAACTACAGCGCTGTTCATTGGATGTCTCATGCTATGCGAGTACATTGCTTTCATTCCGTAACCTGCCTTTCGTCTCAGTGAGAAAGGTGGGCTATGAACAAATAAATAAACAAAACAACTTTTAAACAGCAACTCTTCAGGTCATGTATTTGGTAAACGTCATTTGAAACTGTTGGGAATGTCAAAAACAGCTTGAGATATACCATAAGCACCTGTCATTCTACAGTCAGAAATAGGGTTCCCAAGTCCGTTTCGCTCCGTAGCGGGGGGCTCCCGGACGGCGTCTTGGGCGCGCGCTGAGTTTTCCCCTCAGATGGCTGTGGCCCCGCCCCCAGCGTGCCCGGCCTCATCACGTCACCTCCGGCTGACGTGCACGCCGGGGTGGGGTTCCCCCTGGGACCCGATTCCGCGGCGGTGGAAATTGGGCCTCCAAAGCGGGGGATTATCCGCCCCCCGGGGGGACTTGGCAGCCCTAGTCAGAAATTTCACTGGGCCTGTTTCTTTGGACTCTGACCATAATGCTAAGAGTTTAAAGGCAGTGGTTTCTCAGGTATATATTACCTTGCCCTGACCTGTATGGCCCAGGCTAGACTGATCTCATCGGATCTTGGAAGCTAAGCAAGGTTAGCTCTGGTCAGTACTTGGAAGGGAGACACTGAAGAAGACCAGGGTAGTGATGCGGAGGCAGGCAATGGGAAACCACCTAGGAATGTCCCTTGCCTTGAAAACTCCAAGGGGGTGCCGTAAGTCAGCTGTGGCTTGACAGCAAAATAAATAAATAAATTACCTTCCCTGCTTTCACATGGATGGCCTAACATTAGGAAAGATAGACAGCACAAGCTCTGGATGCAGAAACAGCTTGAGAAACAACTACACCCCCCCTGTTCCTTTTCAAACCCTCCACAAGCCATGCTGAAACAGGACTCCTTTTGCGCTTGGGCTCTCCCCCACAGCTAGCTAACATGCGAAGTTGCTCCTCCATCACCATTAATGTGGGAAGAGAACAAAGCTCGACACAGCCTCAGTTCCTGGCATGACAAGCGGACAAAGGTTTATACAGTGCTGAAAGGCATTAAAAGCCCTTTTTTTTCCTGGTGGCTTAAAAATATCAAGTTATTGCACGTACACACACACACACACACACATATACATATATACATGTAACAGACTGCAGATACATATCTTCTTTTTGTCTAGTTAATTACAAGATGCTGTTTTCATTGGAGAAATGCTGTAGGACAGGCAGAGATCATTAGAAGGGGGGGGGAAATCTTGGAAATCTAAAAACATACTTGATTTCTGATCACCACAAAACCTCAGCGTACTCTGCAGACTCCCCAGAGAACCAGACAGACACACGGGCGGTTATTTATTTATTAATATCAGATTCCAATAAGGAGGAAGCTCTCAAAGATGCTGAACCCCTCTTAACTGCACTCTGCAGCTACAGCTAACTATACGGCTAATTGTATGTTTGCTTAAGACACCAACACAACAAATAATTTTCACACAACGCGGCAAAACACGAACACAACGCGTTTACACTACTTGGGTTCGATTAAGAAGCTATAAATTTCATCTATTGAACATTAGCACAAATTACATGTGTTTATCATCTCGATTATTCTCAGATTAATAGAGATAAACGACGAGACATAACCGGCGGCAGCTCTGCAACTTAATCATTGCATCTGAGCTATAGGAAGCACTTAATTACTCTCATTTTCTAGGCTGAATCTAATGAGGAAGGCATTAGCCAAATGAAAAGAATGCAGTACAAACAAACAAAATAGTTACACCATCATTAAAGAGAAACTCTGACAGTGCAGGTGACAGCGTCTGCTGCATAAATTTCCATAATGTTCCAAATGCTGAGCTGTCAGAATGCTAACACAGTGATCACGTACCCTGGGAATCTCAGCACTATAGCTGTCAGGAACAGGTATCATAAATCACCCCTCTCGACTGTATTGCTCATTACTGCAGCTATCTTTATACATGCTTTCCAGCACTCTTCCATACCGATATGAAAGGAATGTGTTGTGGGTTTTTTTTTCCAGGAGACGGTTTTGCTCTGGCAGGCGTTATATACAATCCTTGCTTTTCAATGAAGACCTCTTTTTCCCCCCATTATAATGAATTTAAATGTCTTATTAACGCTCACAGTCCTTTACTTCAACATGCAAAACCCATACCGATGCAGAGACGGCAGATTACCCCTGTCACACGCAGCCACCCTGGCAAAAATAATGGTATATTAAGCTTGTCTCTGAAACGATTATTTATAAGGGCTGAGGTTGTTAGGAGTCGTCGGCACGGATACACACGTCGGGGAAGCAGACACGTTGCAATACATGATGAAGTGTCAATGTCAGAATTATGGGGATTCGCCTCCCAGTGCAGAGAAGCGGTAATTGTATAATCAGAGCAATCCCGGTGCTAGACTGCACTGAAAAGGAGTGTTGTGTCCAAGTTGCTGGTCAAAAAGCATTATTTGAAACAACAATGGGGCCCGTCCAACAGCAAGTGGCAGAACATACACACGGATGGGTGTAGGCAGCAAGAATCGCTGCCAAGGAGACACTTGAAGAGCTCATGGTACAACCTTCATGGACTATACCGCTGCAGAATGCGGGTGGGAGACAAGGTGCAAGTGCTTTCCCAGGTCAAGATCTCCTGGGCACACAGACATAAGCCAGACTGGATCCTTATCCAGGACGTGCTGGTCTTTCATGTACAGGAAGTTCTTACGTGGGGAAGGAGGAAGTGTTCTATAATTCCCTCCATTTATTATGAGGCAACAGAGGTCTTTTTTCCTCCTTATTGTCTGAAAAGGCTTGCAGGGCATTCCAACGGCCCTTGTGTTCCCATCACATGGGGGGGGGGACGACTTGATGCTAGGCACTGATAAGCTCTCTCTCTACAGTACTCCCCCTTCTGGTAACAAAGTTCACCTGTGCTAGGCCAGGGCTGTATTTCACACTATGAACAACAGGATCGCTGGTCAAGAGCTGCTGGGCCCCATGTTCTCTTCCCTATCTCACTGAAGTGACAACGGCATATTGAAACAGAGGTGGCGGAATACAGCCAGAACTTGAATCGTTCTGTCCCCTACTACCTCTGAGCAGAGGTCCATCAATGGCTATTGGCCACAAGGTATAGATAGGGACTCTGGGGCAAGTGATGCTCTGTCATCTTGGTGCTTGGGGGGGACCAACAGTGGGAGGGCTTCTAATGTCCTGGCCCCACTGGTGGACCTCCTGATGGCACTGGTATTTCTGGCCACTGTGGGATACAGAGTGTTGGACTGGATGGGCCTTTGGCCTGATCCAACATTGGCATCTCTTATGTTCTTATGTTCATATGTACCAGCAATCCCATTTGAGTCTTGGCCCCTTCCTTTATGATTAAAATGAATTCACGTTTCTTCCCCTCTCAAGTCTGTGCTGCCCAACTCCCAATTCTTCAAAATGGACATTCACATGGTTCAGCGAGCAGAGTCTGCAGATTTGGTCCAGACGTCTGCAGCACTGTGATAGCTTGTCTGAAGTCTACAAAAGAAAACCGAACAGTCAAGGATGTGATTCCAATAAAGTAGGGCTTGCTTAGCAAAGTAATCTCTTGAAAATGTATCAATATGAAAGCTGTGAATTAAAAAATAACTTCCTCGACAAAGCTCCTTACCCTTGTGGACCTGGATGCGTA
Organism: Gekko japonicus; assembly: GCF_001447785.1. NCBI lineage: Eukaryota > Metazoa > Chordata > Lepidosauria > Squamata > Gekkonidae > Gekko > Gekko japonicus. The sequence continues at coordinate 699,305 of NW_015167552.1, forward strand.
AGCGTCACAGACTGAAATCTTAAGAACACTTTCTTGAGACTCAGTTTCGCTGGATAAAACAGAACTTATGTCTGATAAAATCTACGTAGGATCGCTCCCATAATGGAACGATAGTTCTGTCCTTATTTTATAATTATACCTGTAGAATTAACTGTTTGTTATTTTTATATTCTTTGAAGGTAATTAAATGTTAAGTGTGTGTGCGGGTGTAGACGTATGCTAATACAAGGTAAAAGAGAAGCAAAGGTTCTTTAAAGGTAATATTGTCGTGAGCCTAGGATCATTGTCAAGTGTATTTCCAGCCCGTAGATTAATAATCAGGTATTGGGGAAGCAACATAGCAGCACTATGACTTCTTAACTACTAATTACTATCTCGCTTATCCTGACAGAAGTCATTTGGGACAGCTCAGTAGTACAGTAGGTACTTTGTGTGCATGCAGACGTCCCTGTGTTTTGATCCCAGCCATCAACAGTGAAATGGCTCCGAGACAACACAGCTAGGAAAAACCTCTGCCCGAGAAAGGCCCTAACACAGTCAGTGTGGCCCGTACTTGTCTGGGTAGACCAGTCTGACTCCGAAGTTTAGATATGTCCAAAGAGAGGAAGGGAGACCAATGTATGCTGCCTTGAGCTCCTTGGAAGAAAGGAGGGGGGGAAATACGACAGACATATTAATAAAGCTTCTTAATTGCACCAAATCACTTCCAGCTTCTGTTTCAATTTTGTACACAATGAATTAGTGAATGTTTTAATAAAATAAAGTTTAAAAGAAAGCTTGGCTGTCTTAGGAAGAACTGTATTGCTGAAGAATGAAGTCTAAACAGTTGCCAAGTTACACAGTGTCGCCAGGTAGACTCCCTTGAGAGGATGTGAAATTATTTATCATTGCTTCATCTGAAAACTACCTTGCACATATAGAAAAAAAACAGTACAAGGGATGTCTTTCTTCTTCAGTTACCAAATGTGCATACATGCTTAAAGACAGTTAATGAGAAGCTCTCTTTAATGATTAAACCACTGTGCATCTTTTTGCACAGAGACTGCAAGAACCACCTTTCTTGCGAAAGACTACCAAACGGGTTTGGAAAAAACGGCACAGGATATGGCAGTTAGAGCTGACACAGTAGGGAATTTGCTCCACATGGAACTTATCCAAAGGGTTTTAATCTTTCTTTTGTGAAAATTAATAAATTACCATCCATACCTCTTCACAAGAGCTCTGTTAGAGCAACAATGAATTGACTGCTATTGCAACTGATAATGCATACTAATTGGCTATTCTATTACAAAGCAAGGTTCAAAAGGTTAATTACAACTTGATCGCCAGTTTATCTGGGAAACACAAAGCCAATTTCTATATGCCTATAAAATGAAGACGTACTGCATGCATTACAGCACACTGACAAATGATTGGGTCCTCCAACATCAATGTAACAGGCATTAACATTTGCTCTGCCAGTAAAACTGTCAGCTCTCTTTAATTCTGAAGATATATAAAACTGCTGTAAATGTCCTGGTTTTCATTTCATTAAATTTGTGGGCCAAGAATGTCATTTCAAGCCAAAACTGCATTGTCCGGCTTCACCTAGAAAGAGAGAAATTATGGAGGTGGTGAAGACAGGGAAGTCCAAATAATTTGCCAGTGTGCTACTAATTGTCATGCAGTAGTGCATAAGCATAGCTGGTTTCACCTTCCTATGATGAGCCATTCACGGGTCGGACCACAGTGAAAGGTGATCAGGTGATCATGGAGGTACCTGCAAAAAAGGGCAAAATAAGTACCCATGGTGAAGTTTTCTTAATACCCTTTTCTTGCTTCCCACCAATGGCATGTCACACACTGTTGCAGTTCATTTTAGTTGGCCTTACTCAAAGGTATTGCACGGCTCTGTTTCTTGTAATTTTTCCCTGGGCCAACAGAGGTAGAATGTCAAACAAAAACTAGGGAGTCATTCCGAGTGGAGATGCAACATTTCTCTCTCAGACAGCACTGTAGGGCAAGTTTATACTCAGGGGCTTCCTGCCATGCATCCAGCATAAAAATACACACTCCTCCAAAAACACGTACAACTTGCATAGGGTTTGTTTGTACTATATGCCTGCTAGTATTAGCACTGGTTTTCAAATGGGAAGCTTAGAATATGTGTTTATGTATTGTGCTTCCCCCAGCGCCTTCCAAATCTGGCCTATATTACAAGGCGTTCACCAGCCCTATTTGCTGCTGCTGCCACCATCTCCTTTGGTTTTCCCACACAAATTTACCTGGTGATGGAGGAAGCTACAATAGATCTCCATTGTACCCTAGAATACTGATGCAGTGGTGTTCCTGGGAGATGTTGTTCCCAATTTGTCAAGTCTTTGATACCAGAAAGGACAGTTCTTAAGGTTCTTGCTATCTAGGGTGCGGCCCAACACTCACTAGCAGACGTGATTGCTCCAGATACCTCAGTAAAAATCCAGGATTTTCCACAGCAAATAATTATGTATGGGTAATGTGCCCACACCGTTAATCATCAGTAAGGAACTCATGTCTGGCAACCCTGACTGGACTGGAGGTCCATAACGTGTACCGATGGGAGTGCTGAGACATGACCCACTAAATTAGAGTGTGGAGGCATGAGTGCAGCATGATATGCTGACAGCAACTTTACTAGCTATATAACATGTGAGGGATACCCTTACTATGGTCTCCCATGCTGTGCCAGCAGAGAACACGATCCAGTCATGGTTCCCAGCACCAGGGCAATGGGACACCTCACCAATTTTATTCATTTATTTATTTCCATTTATTAATTGCCTATCCCCACAATTGTGGGGCTCTAAGTGATGTACAAAAATTCTAAAAGCGTAAAAACCATAAAAACCACATCCAACAACATACAGTAATTAAAAAGCAAGTGGTGAAATTTTCTAGCTCCCTACCATATCTGGTATGTGAGTGCTTCACACGTTCAGGGGGGAGTAAGTCTTATAAGGAATAAGGGTCCAGGTAGGGTGCCAGCCATGATGTTAACCATGATGTTTCTCACCAATTTTACCCAGTTCTACTGTTATACCTAGTTTATCCAGTTCTACGGCTCAGTGGTTAAGATGCTGAGCTGCAGACTGGAAGGTCGGTAGCGCGGCACTTCGAGTCCCGAGTGCCGCGTGACATAGTGAGCTCCCATCCCTGGCCCCAGCTCCTGCCAACCTAGCAGTTCGAAAGCAAGAAATTGCAAGTAGATAAATAGGTACCGCTTCGGTGGGAAGGTAACAGTGTCCCGTGCGCCTCGGTGTCTAGTCATGCCAGCCACATGACAAAGAGGGAAACGTCTTCGGACAGCGCTGGCTCTTCGGCTTGGAAATGGAGATGAGCACCACCCCCTAGAGTCGGATTCAACTGGTTTTCGAGCAAGGGAAACATTTACCTTACTGTTACCCAGTTATTCAAAGTAGAGGAAAACCATATGTGATGCTGCTTCATATTGCTATTTTCTTGCAGTGTTCTTTATCCGGGAGGGGGGGGGGACCTCTATTAAGCTACCATGCTAGGATAGTCCCAGGAAGCCTTTCCAGATCACCTTCCATGTCAAGGCCTGTGGCAGCCCTCTCCATTGGTCCTACTGCTCTCATTCCCTTTACAGAACCCCTGACGAGGATGGGAAGTGGGCCAGGAGGCAGTGTAGCACTACCGTGGGTGGGCTTGGCCACCTCTCACCTACATCAAAGGTCTCTGAAAGACCCACACAGCTCAGGAACTGGAGCAGCAGGACCAGTGGAGAAGGCTGCTACAGCTCTCCCAAGAGAAAGCCTCCGTTCAGAAGGTGACCCATAGAAGCTTCCCAGATGTCACTCAAACATGGGAGCCTGACAGAGGCGGTCAGTAGATGCTTGCTGCCTCCTCTAGTCAGTGTAAGTCACTCACACATAAGAAATGGAGGTGCAGTGAACACACTCCCATTAGAACAGCGCTAACAACTGCCTCCTCTACCTCTGTTTCAGTCACAGCCAATGTTCCCTTTAAGATGTGGAGTCTTGTGAGCAAAAATTCTACTTTGTGAGCTACTGGCATTAAAGTTTTGAGTGAGTGATTTGTTTACTGCATAAATTAGTTTGCTCTGGAGCCATCCTTCCTGAGCTGAGACAAAAATGTGTGAGCCGGAGGGTAAGAAACTGTGAGCTAGCTCACATTAACTCAGCTTAGAGGGAACACTGGTCACAGCACCCTGACTTCCAGGAAAGCATCCCACAGCATCATAGGATGCATTACTGTAAACGGCTGTATATAAGGATGCAAATAAATCCACCCAAACTTGAACTCTTTGAAGTTCTCCATTACTGTTTCATCAGATTCATGTTTCAGCTCAAATAATTATAGGCTTAGTTGTTTCGAAAATGAATTCAGTATTGGCTGATATATAAATGGCAGAACAAGCAATCGATGGGGAACGCAAACGAGGGGTCAGGTCTGAACACGGTTGTTTGTGGATATGTTGCAAAATTCTGCATCGGCTTAGTGTCTAATAAATCATTCATGAAAATGCAACATATATGGCATTGGCCAATTCAAAACCTGTACCTTTTTTAAAAGACTGCCGATTCAATTACTCCAGAACTATTACCTTTAGTTATTAAATGACGTTGACAACTGTCACTTTTGCAAAGCGCTCACTGACCTTAAGAAAGCATGACTTAAAACCAAAAAATAGGGGAGGGGTTGCAGAAGGGTCGGGGAACGCATTTCACCAAAAGAATGAAAATGAAACCCGCCAATTTCTCCATTTATATTTTACAAAGAAAGTGCCTGCTGATACAAAAATTAGAGTTTATGAAAGCCATCCTCATATTTTTTGGGTGGTGGCGGGAAGCACTAAATTGCCAAACATCAACTGCTTTATCACAATAAGTCTCATACAACATCATCGCAGTAATAAATGATGAAGTGTTCTATGCAGAGTGTTCTATTTGCAGCAATGATTCATTGTGCTCAGGAAAAAAAAATTGCTGACACTTCGAGAAGACATTTCCCGTAAAAGGTTGAAGTCCTTAAGCAGCATAAAAACACACACACACACCCCAAAGCAAAAAACAAAACAAAAACACCAGCGTCCATCATCTTTAAACCCTATTGATTTCTGGAGAAGATTTAAAAGGCTGTTTACTTATTTCCCATCATTTTTGTCCGTGCTGTAACAGTTCTCTTCCCACTGAATAAACCTCTCACGATCCTCCTGATGATTAAGGTCAGACAAAATGTCAAACTCCTAATGCTAAGTGCTTTCACATTAAAAATTAATATCAAATCACCAAGTAAAATCCAAACAAGAACTCAAACATGTAAACAGTACACAATAAGGATAATACTGACCATTACCCAAAAAAGCGGGCTAATGCATACGTGGAACATACACTTGGCAACCAGCAACAGCTTAACCTTTCACTCTTACGTTCCTGCAACCCTTCCTCATTTCGGAGTTATTGTGCAATGGTTGACACAGACCCCTGTTTGAAAAAGTGTTTCTTGAATTCAAGTTGGAAGCCGTCGCCCATATTTATTCCAAACCTGTTTACTAGCTTTCCACACCAAGATGGTTTGTTCTTATTTTATTTTTTAGTTTTGAGCCATCAAAAAATCAACATGCCATTCTCCGGCATTATTCCTGTAGACGTTGCATTTATCAGAGTCTGTAAAGGATACACTATTAGGGAGACAAAGAAGAACTGGGCTGTTTTCTCTGTAAAAGCAAAGAAAGCAGCGCCTTACTTATATTCACTCTTTCAAATATTTTATACACATATGAAAATTAATGTGGCTTCTCTTCCTCTAACACACATTCCCCGCACATTTGGAAAAAGAACACCCAGAATTCTCCGGAGTGTATATTTATGTTGGATACACCAAAACATTTTTACCCATCTATTCCTTGTATATTTCTATGTGTGTGTCAAACCCTAACTGGCCCTACCTCTATACCCCAAAACACAACCATGAAGACATAGTCCCATATTACAATCCTATCAGCCCTCCTTCTCCACACCTTATAAACTACTCATGCTTAGAGCTTCAGGTGCTGGGAGGAGGAGGAGGAGGAGGAAGAAGAAGACGACAACAGAGGAGGAGGAGGAGGAGGAGACTGGATATATACCCCCCTTCACTACCTAAAGGAGTCTCACAGTGACTTACAATCCCTTTCCCTTCCCCTCCCCACAACAGACACCCTGTGAGGTAGGTGGGGCTGAAAGAGCTCTTTCAAGAACTGCCTTTGAGAGAACAGCTCTGAAAGAACTTATGACTAGCCCAAGGTCACACCAGGAGCTGCATGTGGAGAACTGGGGAATAAAACCTGGTTCTCCCAGATTAGAGTCCATGCTCTTAAATCACTACACCAAACTGGTACACACAGATCCTCCATTCCCTGTGATGTCCTACCACATTTCCTGGGTAACACTGAATAATGAAGTTGTAGTTATTTTTTTACAAGAAGGCATTCTGCCTGTAATGTGAGCGGAGCATGTACTATTAAACCTACACAATAACCCCCAGTTACCAGTGAGCTAATCCTGCCGAATCCCTTACAACTTCACGTCTCAGTAAACAGGTGATCAGGCTTCTCTTCTTTCAGATAAAATTAGACACAATCACTACCCCGTATAATATTACACACACACATCATATCATCATCAATAGAGGAGATGGAAGCTATCAAAGGAACTTCACATTAACCCAACTTTAGTCCAGAGTAGGCCATCTTTATTCAAAATAAATAACAGCCCTTCAATTCCAGTATGGTACTTACTGTCTCTTGATATCCATTTATTCCCCTACCTTTCTCCATTATTTCCCCCTCACAGTAGTATTTAATACAATTTGGAAGCAGGAACAGCATTAAAGATGATGAAAGGGAAGGGAACCACTGCCCTGTTTTGATCTCCCTGCCGCCCAACACCCATAGCAATCAGCTTCCTATACCAAAAGGCTGCCAAGGCTGCCCTATTGGTTGATAGTACTTGGCATCCCTCTGCATAAAAGACAATGAGAGTCTCTTTAATATAAAAGAGAGGGGAAGAGATCATTTGCCAAAGAGTTAAGAAGAACAGCGAGGGGGGGGAAACAGTTGTGCATGACTTTACAAAACTGATAGAAACTGATAAAGAGCCAATTTGGTGTAGTGGTTAAGTGCGCGGACTCTAATCTGGAAGAACCGGGTTTGATTCCCCACTCCTCCACTTGCACCTGGCTGGATGACCTTGGGCAAGCTGTAGTTCTGATAAGAGCTGTTCTTGAAAAAGAGCAGTTCCTGTCAGAGTTCTCTCAGCCTCACCTACCTCACAGGGTGTCTGTTGTGGGGAGGGGAAGGGAAAGGAGTTTGTAAGTCGCTCTGAGACACCTTTGGGTAGTGAAGGGCGGGGTATAAATCCAATCTCTTCTCTTCTTCTCTTCTATTGCTCCAATTGGTTATCACAACCATCACTAAAATCCTTACCACCCCACTTGGAGAAGGGGTCAATTTAAGACAGCTCTAAAACTGATGCCTAGGACTTTATAGGCAGAAGGCATAATGAAAGCCATTTATTTATTTGTTTATTTATCAAATTTATACCCCGCCCTCCCAGCCAAGGCCGGCTCAGGGCGGCTTATAGAGAATAAAACATATAATTACAATTAAAACAGTTTTAAAACCAACTAAAACCATCTGATATAATAAAGTGCTAGTAATTCAGGGGTCATTTGCTGCAGGAGTGCACAGGAGCGGCGCTCCGGCAGTAAAGAGTCCAGGGGGCGGGCACATGCAACAAGCCCCACCTCCTGCTCCCAGCAGCCCTCAGTCAGAGCAAGAAGCAGCCAGGTAAGTTGCAGAGCCCCCCCCCCAAGTCCAAAACAGTCCAGTGGCCCAAGGTCATCCAGCCAGGTGCAAGTGGAGGAGTGGGGAATCAAACCCGGTTCTCCCAGATTACAGAAATTTCTTCAGATTTATCTTCAACAAAGGCTGAGAATGAAGCCATCGAAACGAGACTACTTTACATAAGATGATGATGATGGTTCATGATGATGATGATGATTTATACCCCACCCTATCCCACGAGTGGGATCAATATGTAAAAGCAAGGTGTGTGTATTCATGGATCCATTCCATTATTGTACCACTGCCAAGTGCAGAATGTAGTTCTGGGTACAAAATGAATCTTCTGAATTTTTTAGCTTTGAGCATATCAAGGTTTGAACAGCAGCAAGATTTGCAGCAGTCTTACACAGGTCTTTGCCACAACTACCAGAAGCATTACACAAAATCACGAATACCTTTTATGCGAGTTGCAAATACTGAGGTCTATTTTTAAACCAAAATGTGTTTTTAAAAAATTAAAATTCAGTACCAAGTCAAGTGCAGGAAGACTCACAACTGAGTCCGACTCCTCTCACTTGTAGTGCTTGTGCTTTTGGCCACTCAACACCATCTTGCCTCACTTAAAAACACACATACACACAGAGGTTTTTCAGTGGATTTCATCACCCGCTCATAAACAAAATCCACAATACAATCAGCAGCTGTCCAAGCCATGCAGTGTATGCCACATATGGGATCTCCTTCTTTTCCATACACTATAAGCTGCAAAGCAAAAATGACTTTTGACCATCTGCTACAAACACACGCAGGAAATCAAGACCTCTTTCTTCTAAAACGTCCCCCTAATTGGATAAAAGTTGGTACAACCTTAAATACAGCTTCAGTTTTAACACCATTTAGTCTAGACATCTTTGATGGAGTATTAGTGTTAGCTAATGTCAAACACTGGCCATTAGTGGCTATTATGAAGCTATTTAATACATGTGCTGAACCAAAGTAACATGGGTAATGGGTGCATTATTCATTAGTAACTAGAGACCTGCAGCCAATGTTCTGCCTGGTTAGTTGAAACAATCCCCACACCCCACGCCCCAGCATCCTCCTCACAGAAGCTCTTCCCTTAATGCTGTTACCAATACCTCTGTCTCAGCAGGTAGAACGCTCCATGAAAAAGAAGAAAAAGACTTGGTTTTTATACCCCACTCTTTGCTACCCTTCCTCTCCCCAAAACACACTCCCTGTGAGGTAGGTACAGCTGAGAGAGCTGAGAGAGCTGCTCTTGAGCAGCGACAGCGACAGCGACACGAGGGCGGTCAGCACGGAGGAGATGAAGAGAGGCAGCGACATCCCAAGGAGGCAGTTGGCTCGGCAGCTGATGACGTGGCCTGCAGGAGGACGTCCGGAGCCGCAAGGACGTAGGAACGCCTACCGCGGCTGCGCACCAGGGCCCATAACCAACAGCCCCCGAGAGGAGTCGCCAGAGAGCCGAAAGAACAGCGGAGGCCGTGGAAGCCGCACCGGAGAGAATTGGAAGAAGTTGCCCACTCGCCAGATAAACGAACGATCGGAGCCGGGAGATTACCTGGTAGGGCTCCCCCACTCCAGACGTACTGTGGCCATAGTTAGGGTTTCTGCATAGGTCTCTGCACCATGCATCGTGTAAGCCGCTCAGAGTCCTTTGGGGGTGAGCGGGGTACAAATTGAAGGTATAAATAAATAAAAATAAATAAATAAACTGTGGCTGAACCAAGGTCCCCCAGCTGGCTTCATGTGGAGGAGTGGGGAATCAAACCTGGTTCTCCAGATTAAAGTCTGCCGCTCTTAACCACGACACCACACTGAGATTATAGCAGGGAGGCCACAGTGGGAGGGCAGTATAAATGAAGATGACAGTGATATTAAGTAACAATAATAATTCTGACAGCCCTGGCCACTATCACAGAGCCCCGTAGCCCACTGCTACTTCTATAGTCATCTTTTTTGGTCACTGACATTTAAAATGCAGGTGCCTGCCTGCACGGTGCCATATATTTTAACCTGCTGTGCAGGCTACCTAGAAAAAGTGCTAAAGATTTTGAGGTTTCAAGGAGAACACAGGAGGCAGTTTGGTTTTATCATATCACCAGCATCTCACCTCCCGGGGTGCATTCTCATTTACACAGAGATAGGGGAAGGTACTATTAGAGAAGCTGCAGGTTCACTTGTTGGGTAACATGCTGTTAAAACGTTGGTACCCAGAAACACAGCCCTCTGTTCTGCAGATCTGATAACGGGCACATGACAGCTCTCTAAAGCTTCTTGCTTAGTATAATAGTTTTTCTTAATTTTTTGTTTGTTTGTTTTGTGCTGCTTTTGAACTCCCCATCCCAGCACAATCAGCAGTTTAGCCGGGACTACTGCTGAACAACAGCGATCGCAGGAGATGGACTGACACACTCGATGCCCCAAAATGAACACAACAAATGAGGGCAGAATTGCTCTAAGGCCCGGGATTTTCCTGTCCCTTCCACCCAAAGCACTGGTTTCAGCTGCTAAGCCAAACATCAAGACAATATGTTGATTTTGGCAGCCTCTTGTGTAAAATGTTTGTGCATGATACCCACGAGACAACACTCTTATCAAATGAGAATCAGAAAATATAGCATAAAGAAGTAATAGTAATAGTATTGTACAATGTACAATGTACTTTATTGTCATTGTACATAGTACAATGAAATTAAGATGCAATCATTTCGGTGATCTACAACAATATTCATATAATTCACAACTATCTCATAACTCCCTTAAGGTTCATATAGCAACTTAAAACCACTAATGTCACCCAAATTCCAATTTCATACAGCATTTAAGGCAGTAATAGCTCTCGAATAAAAACTATTTTTTAATCTGTTTGTCCTTGTTTTAATTGTCCTATATCTTCTGCCCGAAGACAGCAGTTCAAACAGGGAATAAGTAATAAGTGAAGGATTCCTTAGGGTGATGAGATTCTTTTGACTCAGGTGTAACTAACTACTAAGTAGGGTTCAAAAACTTACAAGTTTTTTTCTTTTACAACCACTTTTCCCAAGATGCCAACACATAGCATGAAAAGAAACAGATACGACGACTCCCACTGCCTTTCAATCCTGATTCATCCCACCTTGGTAACCGAATCAGACCTCCACACGTCTAGGACCCAAAGACCATCTGAGCCGAGCAAATGTTGAATGACAGTGCACACCTGACCCTCAGTAACCACTTTTCTGCCCAGTATTAACATTTAAATAGAGAATCTCAAAGCAGGTTGAGAAGACTACACACAACCGCAAGATTGGCTTCCGAAAAGGGCTGAATAGCAGAAAAGGTGTGATGAGCAGTTCCCCAAGTGCGGCAGACAGGACGCAAGGAAATAAAATTAGTATGCCCATCTGGGACTACTTCACAAGTATACCTAGCCCCCAAAATGGAGTTTTACATTTAAGTAAAAAAAGGAAGCCAGTAAAGCAGATTTCATAGTTTAGAAAACTGAAGATCTTCTACTAAGTTCATCTTCTATGGGTTTTCTACCAACATTCTACAGGTTTTCATAACAACAATCACATTATAGGGTTTTCACAACAACAACAACAACGGGTTTTCACAACTACAGGTTTTCACAACAAAAACAACAAAGATCACATATCTCTAATCTTGAACCTGCAAAAAGATGCTCAGTTTTCAAATATTTGGGAAGAGGGGGAATGTCCCCATCAATTATCAGGAAACTGTAATTTGTTAGCCAATCCTAATTAAAATCCTGATTCTGCTAACCACACTGGATGGGAAGAGGAGTCCCTCTAATTCTTACCTGCTGTAAAATCAGCTAGGAGTGACCTGTCCATACCATGTTAGTCTGCATCACCAGTAGAAAGAGGAGAGGAAGGACACCCCCTTTTTTTGCTTGCTGCAGAGTCAAAGTCAGAATTTTAAAGAATATACCCACGTCTAGTCTATTTTGTTGCCACCTTTCCAGAAAAGTCTGCCTGAAACGTTCCACAACAATTCCACAAACAATATAAAGTAATCAATCACCAATTAAAAACAACTGAACAAGGCTAAAATCACAAAACCCAGCCACAGCAAATCAGAAAGCCGTGACAGAAACAACATACTAGCTGAAGTTAGTGAATTAGTAGCCAAACGGCCCTGTCCACTCTCAATTGGCAAAATGTAAGCATGACCAAAATCATTATAAAACTATAAAACAGGGCAGGTCAAAAGAAGCAATACAAAAATACTGTATAGGTCTTAAAACAGAAGGTAAAATAACTATAAGGGCCAAGCAATAAAACAAGTAAAAGATGGCCAGAGAGACTCATGCGTGTTCAGATGTAACTTAGCACCTAAAGGCCAGAAGAGCAACCAACCAGTAACTGCCAAGAAAAGAGCATTCTACAAGTGAGGGGCCACCACTGAGAAAGCCCTGTCTCTGGTTACCCCTTTATCTGTTCTCCTTCTATTATGAATTTTATTATTTTTAAAGGAACTTCAACCCATCTATTGCATTAGAAACATATTTTAGCCCTGACTTGAATAGTCCAGGCAACCCTGACTTTGTCAGATCTTGGAAGGACCCTGGATAGTACTTGGATGGGAGACCTCCAAGGAATACCAGGTTCATGGCAAGCCACCTCTGAACGTCCCTTCCCTTCTGAACGTCCCACTAGGGGTTGCCAGAAGTCAACTTGACTTGATGGCAAAAAAAGAAAAGAAACATATTTTAGTCAGTGAAGCAATCAGGAAAACAGCAGGTTATGAAACCTGCCACACTAGGTTTGAGATGGTCCCTCACACTCAGGCAGGACCTTTGGGTTTCACTCACTTGGATTCTAAGCAGTCTGACTATACTGTAAGAGATCCCCCAAGGCTATCCTATATCTATATTAATTTACTAATTCCTATGCTCAGGGCTTTTTTTGTAGAAAAACCGCAGCAGGAACTCATTAGCATAATTGGCCACACTCAACAGCAGAAACGTATTAGCATATGAGGCCACACCCCTGTGTTACCAGAAGTGTACTCATCCAGCCACACCCACCTTTTGCTTCTTATTCTGTTTACCTTATTTGTTGTCAAAACCCAGGGCTTTTTTTGTAGTAGGAACTCCTTTGCATGTTAGGCCACACACCTCTAATGTAGCCAATCCTAATGAGTTCCTGCTGTTGGGTGTGGCCTATTATGCTAATGAGTTCCTGCTGGGCGTGGCCAACTCAGGAGCCAGCCGGAACTCGGTTCCTGTGCGTTCCTGCCCAAAAATAGCCCTGCCTATGCTGCTTTTTAAATCATTTTACCAAAATATTTATATCGGTTTCCCCGCCTCATCACAGAGAGATTCAAGGTAGTGTAGTAGTTAGCGTGTCAGACTAGGATCGGGGACACCCTGGCTCAAATTCCCACTCTGCGGCGGATGCTTACTGGGTGACCCCGGGCCAGTAGCTACCTAACCAACCTCAGAGGCAGGGCTGTCAACGCTGAGCTGGGAAATTCCTGAAGTTTGGGGGTAGAGCTTGGGGTGGGTGGAGTTTCAGGAGAAGAGGTCACTCATCGGGGATGTGGTGCCATAGAGTCCACCCAATGAAGCTGCCATTTTTTCCCAGGGGACTGACCTCTGTAGTCTGGTGATCAGTTCTCATTCCAGGAGACTCCCAGGCCCCAATTGAAGACTGGCAACCCAATTTACAGGGTTGATGTAAGGCTAAAATGGAAGGAAGAGGAATGATAGAAGCTGCTCTGAGTCCCAGTTTTGGAGAAAAGTACAAAACGAGGGAAGTAAATAAATACATTACAAAGAAAGCCGACACCAGAAAGATCCATGCTTAGAAAAAGGCATTTGAAAATTAGACCAACAGAACCAGATACCAAAAGCACCACAACTGTAATTACCAGTAACGCCTAGAGGGGCAAATATAATACCTCACAGACTAGCTAACCTTGAACACCTTCCTGAAAAGCACTATGTTACAGTGCTTCCTAATGCTTGCTAGGTTGGGTGCCCTCATAACCTCTTGGAAGACTGTTCCCAAAGGTACAATGCCACCACCAACAAGGCCCATGACTGGGCTGAAGCAGATTCACTATCCCTGAACAGCCAGGGGGACCTGCTTTTCCTCTACAATTCAAGAATGCTTATATTCAAACACAGATCTTTAATTATTAATAGCAAAACTGTTCCTGAATGTCTGCAAGCTCAAACTCAGATAACTCATTGCAAAGTCTTAGGGCCAATACCAAAAAGGGCCCACCAGAATTATTATTTTTTTTTAAAAAAAAAACCTCACCTTTCTTGCAATACTGATCTCTTTATAAGCTTACCTAGCTGATGGGGACTTTAAGAAAGACCTGTTCTGAAAATCTGAAAAGTCAGACAAGTTCATATTGGTGGAAGACAGCACCCTAAGGTTTATGTCCTGTGCTCACTCCAAGTACTCTTTCAGCCACGGTTATAATTTGCCAATCTGGGCAGGAAAACTTTTACTTCACCTAAATTTTGTGTACAACAGGGCGAACTCCTACACTGCAGGAGCCATCTGTAAAGCTTTAAAAAACACAACACTCAGTGCCAATATTTGCATTTCCACTGTCATGACAGATTTTTTTTTTAAGTGTCAAAATGACGAACTGGAAAACTACAATTTCAAATAAAATCAAAATACACTACTGATAAATCAACACTATTTTGCCATCAAGTCACAGCCAACTTAAAGTGACCCTGTAGGGTTTTTTAAGACAAGAAACATTCAGAGGTGGTTGCCATAGTCTGCCTCTGTGCAGCAACCTTAGACTCCCATGGTCTCCCATCTATGTACTAATTAAGACTGACCCTACTTAGCTTTCGTGATCGGGCCACCCTGGGCTATCAAGGTCAGGACCAAGACAGTATTGGGAGGGGGGGGGGTAATAATATCCTTCTTCAGAACCATCACCTTTGTTTGACACTTATGGAGGTAGTTTCAAATGCACAACCACACACATCCCTCCAAAGGACACAAATGTTCTAAGAACTGAAACCTTGAGAGAAACAAAATTACATTATGATGCTTTCTGGTGTCCCTCATGAGAATGTTAATATCTTGCTCTTCCTATGTGTTCTTTTCCGTAATCTAAATGTGTTCGGTATGGAAGAGATCATTAAGAGTATTGCAAAACTGTTTTAAGCTGTGTGGTTTATATGTTATAATTAGTTTGGCAGATCTAATACAAATCACTTTTACAGTCTAAGTACAACAACACTGAGGTACCAGTTAAATATTGAAAATAATTAAAGGAATCATGTTTAGTGTGGCATGATTAGCTAATTCACTTTACAAGCATTTATTAAAATGAATTCACATGTTATTATTCCATAGGTAGTTACACTATAGTGTTTATACAGGAAAAAATATAATGAACCAAACTCTTTGTATCCAGCCCTTCACAATTAAAATGAAGACTCCCCAAGTAATATCAATCTAGGATAGACTAATTAAGTTTGGTTTGATAACCATTCATTTCTTCTATTGCCTCTGAGCAAATTGTTTATTAGAGAAAGTTATTTTACACAAATCAAATCAAATTGGGTAAGCCATTATATTTGAGAGAAACATTAGCCATCAGTCAATTAATCCATCATTTTCTCCAGACACTTTTGCTTAACAAGGAGATCACATTATCAACAATTTAGATATCCGATGATTAAATTATAACAGAAAATTTATTGACAGTTTTTCTAATACTTTTATTATGAGTAAATACAGAATTTTCTGCAACTTAGGAACAAAGTAAGCACAATCATGGCTTAAAACATAATAAAAAATTATTCTTTCCTTGAACACAAACATCAAGCTTTTCAAAATCTATTCACAGGTCTGCGGATAGAAGGCATAGGAATTAACACATTACTTGACACATTTTTCAGAAAACAACATTGATGGCGCTCCTGTCCTAACCCCCTGTATCTGTTGACAACTGGCCACAGGTTTATACAACACGAAACACAGCTTCATTCCAATTAACTGGGAAAGATCCAACCATCTTCCAAGGAGGCTTCCTACAGCCTAAGGACTCTTCCTCCAACTTAAGAGGCTGTTCCTCCAATGGAAGAGCTACTTAAGCTGGAGGAAAGTTTCAAAGTTTGCTGAGCTCAGTGGGATGGTAGAACATGGTAAGGATCCACCCCACTGCCACGGACTCCATGAACAAGAAGGCACTCACACTCTTTGGGTGAATGCAAAAGGTATTCCTATTGGCTCTGACACTGGGAACACAGCCACTTGGTGGTGGAAGGTGCTATCAAGTCACAGCTGACTTATGGCGACTCCATAGGGTTTTCAAGGCGAGAGACATTCAGAGATGGTTTGCAATTGCCTGCCTCTGTGTCACGACCCTGGTATTCCTTGGAGGTCTCTCATCCTGTCTGGCGCTCCTGTCTTCCTACCTCCCTCCCCTCCACAGGGCAGTAGCATAATCGGTAGTCTTAGTGTCATCTTATTAGGTTGCTTATTGTATGTTACTGTTTTTATTGCTAATTTTATTTTATTGTTTTTGTTGCTAATTAACATATGTTTACTTTTATTGTTGTACACCACCCTGAGCCTTGTTCACAGGGGAGACTGGTTTAAAAAGTCTATATTATTATTATTATTGTTATTGTTGTTATTATTATTATTATTGATGATGATGATATAAAGATAATAAAATAATCCAAATACGATGATGATGATGATGATGATGATGATGATGATGATGATGATGATGATGATGATGATGATGATGATGTAAAGATAATAAAAATAATCCAAATACTAGCCAGGTCCAACCCTGTTTAGTTTCCAAGATCTAAAGAGACCAGGCTAACCTGGCCTGTCCTGGTCAGGGCACACAGCCACTTACATGTGCAAAGTTGTACTCCATAGTGAAGGCCATCTGCAACTGTCCCTCATGCAAGAAGTCAAATAATTAGACAAAGTCTAAATAAAACTAATTAAAAAAAACCAATCCAAATGGCCACAAGAAACATCATTTTTCCTCTCAAGAAAAGGCAAAATCAACATCTACTGAAACAATGAACAAAAGTAACTGCTGAGCTCACTGCATCCATGATTGTATACACGGTGAAACTATGGTTTATTTTAACAGTGGTTTGGTTTTTGAAATCAGGATCAAGCTCTCAGATGACCATTCATTTCATTTTCATTTTTCGACCTTTATGATGAGCATTCAAATCTTGTCTCACATCAGCAAATGCTGGCTGCATCACCTTTACCCCTCTACCCCCCCAGAAATCCATCTGATATCCCACCCTGCATTGTGGGGAGGGTGGGGCCAGGTAACAAGCCAGGACATCTGCAGGCATACGCCATGCCAAAAAGCAGAGTTAAGACGAACTGCGGTTAATAGAACAACTTGAAACTGTATATTCAGATCCTGTATTCTAACCAACCGTGATTGGTGGAGCTACCCACATTTAGACTAACATACTAATCATGTTAATTTAATTAATCCATAGCTTTGTGTGGCATTTGAACAAAGCCTATGCCTATTCAGCACCAGTAGCTGCTAGTTGATGGTGGGTATTTACATGAAAGGAAGATGACCCTGAATGTTAGCCAACCCCTCTAATAAAAGGTTATACAAAACAGTTTTTGTTACTACGTATATATAGCTGTAACCTGTATCCAGATTTATGACATTCCTGTCTTAACAGAATATGTGCAGGGGAGGGGAACTAGCCTTTCTTTCAGGTAAACAGATTAATCTTTTATACACAGAAAATGAACCAGTTCCCCGAATCTACTACAAACCAACAGGGAAAACTGTACTGCCATCCAGAAAGCCTATAAGAACCCAGTGCTTTCTTTGTAAAGAAAGAAAAGGAGGGGGAAAGAATCGGTTACGCCAATTCTCACCAGTTTCCCACTCCATTTGCAGAGCCCCGCTAGGGTGTTCCCAAGGGTCCATTCCCTCTTCCTCTGGCTCAGTGGAAGGCCAGGGCAGGATAAGAACATAAGAACATAAGAGATGCCAATGTTGGATCAGGCCAAAGGCCCATCCAGTCCAACACTCTGTATCCCACAGTGGCCAGAAATACCAGTGCCATCAGGAGGTCCACCAGTGGGGCCAGGACATTAGAAGCCCTCCCACTGTTGACCCCCCCCAAGCACCAAGATGACAGAGCATCACTTCCCCAGAGTCCCTATCTATACCTTGTGGCCACTGATGGACCTCTGCTCCATATGCTTATCTAATTCCCTTTTGAAGCTGTCCATGCTTATCTAATAAGCTCCATATGCTTATCTAATTCCCTTTTGAAGCTGTCCACTGCTTCCTGTGGCAGTGAATTCCAAGTGTTAATCACTCTTTGGGTGAAGAAGTACTTCCTTTTATCCGTTCTAACCCGACCGCTCAGCAATTTCATGGAGTGCCCACGGGTTCTTGTATTGTGAGAAAGGGAGAAAAGTACCTCTTTCTCTATCAGTACTTGAGAGAGTCTTGGGGGAAAGTTCCGGTACTCAGTAGCGGTGAGTACTGTCACACAAAAAGCCCTGTAAGAAACAATTTCCCATTCTCTGTTAGACTCTATGGACAGAAGTCCTCACATAACAAGATTATGAAAAGCTCACACACACACACCCAAGTGGACTGGAACAAAGCCCACAAGTTAAGCCAGAAAGTTCCTTTGCAGCACCCAATAACCAATATATCACAAACCACAGACCAGAAACACAACAGGACCAAAAGGAAGAAGGGAGCTATCCCTGACTACTCAGGACTGGACTGATGGGAAAAGAGCATCTCCCATCACTATTCAAACCAGTTATCAGAGAACCAGTTTATACAGAAGTATGATCACATAAAAAGCACAAGGAAAGCTCATGTGGGAATTGGAAACAGAGCTGCAGAATGATGTATTGCTACTTGAAGCTTTACGGCTGCATTATGTTCCACAAAATCAAAATAAAGGCTCTTGCAGGCTGCGCTTTTCGAAGAGGACAGGTCATACATTTGTCCTCCACTGCTCTCCCAACTGCTTCTTCTGAAAAGAATAATCAAAGGTTTATACGATTTTATGTTAATAGTGGAGCTGGTGCCCCTGTCCGTCTTGCCCAAGACCACCAATGAGCCGCAGGCTGAGTGGGAAATTGAATCTAGATGTCCCTGCTCCAAAGGTCCAACTTTAACGCAGAAACAGACTGTTCCTTGGTGACCTGAAGTTTGGGAAACAGTACATCGGGGAGACAATTCCCATCTTGCATTCAAAAATGTTTGGAGCACCCTGATCTGGATAGCTCGGGCAGGCCCGATCTCGTCAGATTTCGGAGGCTGAGCAGGGCCGACCCTGGCAAGTAATTGGAAGGGAGGGAGACCTCCAAGAAATACTGGGACTTGGGATGCAGAGGCAGGCTATCAAGCCACCTCTCTGAAAAACGTCCAAGTCCCCCAGTAGGGGTTGTCAGAAATCAGCCATGACTTCCGGGCATGCAAGTACGTGCATACACATACACGAGTGCGCACACACAAAAACACCCACCCCCCAAAAAATGTTTGGAGTGTGTTAAAGGATGATCTACCCTCAGCGGAGCCTATCTGCTATGTTTCTGTGTTCATCGCAATTCTAGGCTTGTTTCCTCACCGGAGAGGAGCAGGTCTAGAGAACTTAGTCGTGCAGAGGCAAACGACAGCTTCCTCTGCGGGTGATGACTTTGGGGCTCATTACCCAATTTACTCAAGGCACACTAACAGCTCTCTGTCACACACTTTGTTCAGATCAGATCAGTCCGTTTCTTTCAGACCGATCACAGGTCATCACAGAAAGGCAGCAAGTTTAGGGGAAAGAGAGCAATTTAAAAGCCACACACGAGAGGCACATAATTTACGAATTATTGCTTTAGCCGCTATAGCACTCTCAAAGACAGATGACAGTGTTGCATATCTGAAGAGACCAAAGCTATTTTTTTTCCAAACCTTAAAGCTAATTGCATCTAGAGCATTTTTTTTATCCTACCCTTCTTCCAAGAAGGCAGCATATATGATCCTCCCTTCTTCCCGTAAGGTAGGTCAAGTTAAGCAGCAGTAACTGCATAAGCTTCCCAGCAGAACAGGGATTTGAACCTGGGTCTCCCAGCTGCTAGACTGACAATCGATCCACTACAGAACGCTGACTCAAACCTGAGTTCGTGGACCAGGATTAATATTCTTCCATATTTGTCACATACCAAAGATGGCATAAGTGAAAGTTAAAGGCAAACTGGGCCCCAATGAACAAATCAAAAAGAGGGGCTGTTTGAAGACAGCAACAAAGAGTCTTGTGGTACCTTCAGTCTAATGAATTTATTCTGGCACTGGTGAATTGATTTGCGAGATAGAGACCACTTGGTCAGATGCATGAAGGGTTGCATTCGGAGCTGTGTGTCCCCCCCGCGCCCGATACGAAAGTTTTCAAGTGGTGCTGTGTCAGCTGATATCGTACACATTTTAATTAATTATGATTTTCACACACAATTATATGTAACACAAGCCTTTGGGAACAGCAGGTCTCTGCTCCTAGGAAAAGGTACGGTATATCTGTTAAAGCAGGAAGTGCCACCCCGAGACACGGGCTTTTGTATATAATATGAACATCAAAGAGAAGCAGAGCATATAATTAGCCGGCTTTCTGCTAGGATATAAATATGGATATCGTCTGGAATCATATCCTTATATTTGTATTGGTTGGGAACGTATTTACAATTTGCACCCCTCCCTTCATCCTTCTAAAGGTGTCAAGTCTGTAACAAACTTTCTGGCCTTTACAGGTCATACCCCTACAGAACCATAGAGTTGGAAGGGGCCATACAGACCATCTAGTCCAACCCCCTGCCCAATGCAGGACCAGCCTAAAGCATCTCTGACAAATATTTGTCCAGCCTCTTCTTGAACGCTGCCGGTGAAGGGGAGCTCACCACCTCCCTAGGCAGCTGATTCCACCTTTGAACCACTCTGACCGTGAAAAAGTATTTCCTAATATCCAGTCGATACCTTTCTGCATGTAATTTAAACCCGTTGCTTCGGGTCCTATCCTCTGCTGCCAACTGGAACAGCTCCTTGCCCTCTTCCAAATGACAGCCTTTCAAATATTTAAAGAGAACAATCATGTCCCCCCCTCAATCTCCTCTTCTTCAAACTAAACATAATTGCTGGCTCTATGTCTGTTTCTGTGATGAATGAATCTTAAATTATGTGGGCTGAAGCCTCCATACAGCTAAAGAAATTAGCCTCTGTCCCTACTTCTTGCCTACAATATCAATCCGTACAACAACCTCTTTCAACTCACGTGGGTCTTCACAGTACAAACGTTTTCATTTTTGTAGTCCCCCCCCCAGCTATAGTAGTATTTCCAAATGTCATCCATTAAGTATTAGCTGGGCTCTCAGGGGTGGTTAATGTGAATAATGATTTATTCATATTTGGCGCCACATCTGAAAAGCATGACGTTTGACTACCAACATTCTTAAAATGAAAGCCTGATGAGAACTTTGCACTGAAGCAAGGCAAGCCTAAACTGAACAAAACCGCTTTCAATTTCTTGGGATTCAAAGACAGTATTTCTGCAGACAATACACACAATGCTATTGTACCCACAAATCCTATGGTGGAGAGTATAGCACGGCAGTTAAGAGAATGAACTATGGGCCAGGAAGTCTCAGTTCAAATATCACCTCGGCCGTGATTTCACTTTATGGCTTTAGGCAAGAAACTATCTGCTGTATGATCATTTATAACACATTGTTTGTTCATGAGGCTTTACAGAGAAACATGTGCTTAAAAGGAGAGGGAGAGGCTTACCATGTAAATACAGGTCTACCCTTAGAGGGTTGTTTTAAAAGGGTTTTCAAGAAAACATATATTGGTCTTAGAGCACTTCGTAAGGATCAAAGCCCAGTAGATCTTGCAAACGAGCATGGTAGATAAGCAACTGCAGGGCTCTGGGGGGATCTCACAAAAAGGGAAAGCCCACTTACATAAGGAGCATCATCCAAGTACTGCTCTTTGAAGAGGAGTTGCAACTCAGCTTCCACGCTGCGAGGTGTAACACTTTGGTGAGTACCTTCATTGCCTCTCCTGGGACAGGAAGACATTCTGTGCTGTGTATTTCAAAGTTCAATCCAAGGAACTCAATATATTGGTGCAGGACTAGAATGTTCTTGTCTTAGTGACAAAGCTATAGTTCAGGAAATATGTCAGACAATCACCCACATTACAGAGTCACTGATGGTCCTATCTTTAAAGCATGTTGCATTTTACAGACACATTTTATGACCTCTCTATCTATGCATTCAGATTTCAAAGGCTGGATGACCCAACAAGACCGAATCCAGAAATTCAGACACTCTCTAATATGATCAGCAAGTTTTATTTCAACTTCTACAACCAGAGGACTCCCTTTCACGTATCCAACACAGTCCTTTTACCTGTCCCTTCCATCCCAGCATTTAACCCTGGCTAATCTCCTGCTTCCCATCCTATGGTGTGTCTATTACTACTATGGCACATCATATTGCCAGTTTCCTCTGCATCCCAAGTTGTCTCTTCTTAGCTGCCCTCCCCCACAAAAAAATCACAAAACTGCCTCAGCATCTTACAGAGCAAACTACATACCAATGCCAGCTATTTTATATGAACTAATAAAAGGCCCATGAAATTTCAGAGGTGGGGAGATCTTTACAACACAGAAGCTACTTAGTTCATTTCTCTTATGCGGTCCTCCATGCATGACAGAAATGACAATGCGTGACAAAAGAACATTTACAACACAGAGAAAGAATTCCAGGTTAAAAATACAGATCTAAGAGCAGTATCAAGCCTTGAATATTCAAATTAATTACAGTATTAGTCTTCCAACACAACACTGCATGTTCTTATACCAATATAACTTGTCATGGTTTCAGCAAGCAGCAGGTGAAACAACAGCAGCAGCAGCAGCAGCAGCAACAACAACAACAACAACAACAACAACAACAACAACAACAACAACAACAACAACATAATCTTTGTTCCAATATACCATGACTATCCACCTTACTTGAAGTTAAGCACTGGGCTCCTTTTCTCGACTGTGACAGGCATACACAGCAGCCAACATCATACATGCATGCATGAAAGCTCTCAGAGTTTACAGCTGAACCAAAGGGCAGGTCAGTGATTATATGTAACTTTTTTTTTAATGTTTAATTATAGAATCACAGAGTTGGAAGGTACCTCCAGGGCCATCTAGTCCAACCCCCTGCACAATGCAGGAAATTCACAAATACCTCCACCTATGACTCCTGTTCCATGCCCAGAAGATGACAAAAAAACCCTCCAGGATCTCCAGCCAAACTGGCCTGGAGAAAAATTGATTCCTGATCTCAAAGTGGAGATCAGCATTTCCCTGGGTGTGCAAGAAAGAACCACAAGAACTAATCACTGATGCTGATCTTTGTTTAGAGCTGGGTTACCTCTAGCAAATTCTTTTTTAAAAAAGAATTTTGATTAAGAATTTTATAACAAGAAGATAAAAACTGACAAAGGATAAAGATAAAACTACAAAGCCAAAAGAAGAAAAAAAGAAAAAATGTCCTGGCCCCACTGCTGGACCTCCTGATATCACCTGGTATATTTAGCCACTGTATGACAGAGTATTGGACTGGATGGGCCATTGGCCTGATCCAACATTGGCTTCTCTTATGTTAAGAATATACATAGTAATAGTAATACACAAAAATAAATATACAGAAAAGACTTCTGATTTTCTCTACTTACTGTTTTAATGCAACCAAATATTAATTCTCTTTTCCCTATTAATTTTAAAAAATTCTCCCTTAATCATCAAATCCACAAGTCATCAATCCATTTTTTTCCATATCATGGAAAAAGTCTATAAGGGGTTTCCAATTGGCCATAAAGGTAGATAATGTATTTTCTCTTATCAAAGGAGTAAGTTTAGCTATTTCTGCAAGCTCCATCATCTTCACCAACCATTCCTCTGTTGTAGGTAATGCGCAACTTTTCCATTTTTGTGCATATAGCAATCTTGCTGCCGTTATCATGTATAAGAATAAAGTTCAATGACTTCTTTCAAACTGTCTTCGACCCAAAATAAACATCTCTGGCTTCATGTGTACATTAATCTTTAAAACCTTCTGAATTAATGAATATATTTGTGTCCAAATTTTTGTAGCCTTTTTGCAAGTCCACCATAAATGATATAATGTCCATTCATGATGTTCACATTTCCAACAACTATTTGAAACATTTTAATACATTTTAGCTAATTTATCTGGTGTCATATACCATAGGTACCTCATTTTACAAAAAAAAATCACCAATGTATAATTTCAAGGCAGGCAAACTCAGTCCTCCTCTTTCC